>NW_020837952.1:50453623-50676900 GCF_003676395.1 Aethalodelphis obliquidens
TGTGTGTGTGTGTGTGTGTGTGTGTGTGTGTGTGTGTGTGTGTGTGTAAAACACTATGGTTTGTTAGATGTACAAATTAAAACTGTGCCACAGATTTGGTTGCCCTGATTTGGAATTTTCAAAAACAAACCTGGAGTCTCAAAACGAAGGAACCACTGTCCTCATCTTTCAGAAATACATACTGAAGTATTTTCAGATAAAAAGACATACTGTCTTAGATTTGCTTTAAAATAATCCAACGTGGGGTGGGCATGTAGGGGACACGATTGCACATGTATTGAAGCTGGGTGGGGGGTACATGGAGGTTGAGCATTTTACTCTCTCTGCTTCTATGTATGTTTGAACATTTCCGTAATAACATATTTTTTTAGAGAGGGCCCCCCTCACTCTGAGTGGTCCTGGGGAGCCCCAGGATGTTCCTTGTGGTGAGAGAGAAGGATGAATGATGGGGAAGGAGGGGACACGGGCTGAAAAGTGAATTGGAGCCAAATTGTAAAAACCCTTGTAAACTCTTCTGAGAGGTTTGGACTCGATCCTGCAAATGATGGGAAGGCCAGGAAAGAATTCTTAGTAGGGGAATGACACCATTAGGTTTGCATCTGGGAAAGAATGCCTCTAGCTGGCGTCTGGAAGACAGTGGGGCTATGTGTGAGTGTTTGAGGAGGGCTGGAGTCAGGTGGAGGGCCCAGCCCAAGGCCTGTAAGTGGTAAACCTGCCTTCCCCTCTACACTGTCCCTAGGCTGTGCCTCCAGGGAAGACTCGACCTAACACAAGGACCAGGAAGCAGAAAGGAAGGATGGAGCTGAGCAAGACCTCTTTTAACTTTGTCTTCCCGGCATCACACTTATTTGTGGTTCTTTGTCACAACAAGTGATTACGTACGTAGCGCAATATGTCAATAAGGATTACTTACCGACTGTGTCTCTGGCTAGACTAGGTATAGCCAAACCATGGCTATCTCCCTCCCTCCTTATCCCCTGAGCTGGCCTGATGCCTGGCAATAGTCAGCTGTTGAGTGAATGGATGAATGTATAGCAGGGATTTCCCCAATCACTAAATCTTTGCTTCATGAATGAATAAATCCCGCACAGCACCTGACACACAGTAGCCCCTCAATAGATGTCTGTGGGTGGGACTGAACTGATGTGAAATTGCAGGACACTGATACCCAAGGTTCAGATCTCCCTTTAGGAAAAAGCAATTTCCTCTCAGCACAAGAGCTTCCAACAAGGCAGTGGTTTCTAAGCCCAAAGGGGATGGGAAAAAACAAACCGGGTTCAAGGTTTGTCCATTAATATGTCAGCCCTCGAAACTTATGTCTCCATTTCTCTCTTGGCCCCTTGATGAGGTGCTTCCTCCATTTCAGATGGATGGTGTTCTTTTCCCCCTTCTAAAAAAAGCTTCTAGATGCTTTTAAATTAGGCAAATGAGCAAGGGCAATGTTCATTCTTCTCCCCCTTTCATTTTGAAAATGTGTGGCGTGCCAAAAGGCAGTTGGACAGAATGTTCAGAAGCCACATAATAGAACAACAGAGGCCGCCAAGCTCCTAAATCACTAACCAGACAGGACAGTCTCAGCCCTCGGGCCCTAGAGACCCCCGGGCCAGCACCACGAGTCCCCAGCAAGTGAAAAGATGACCCACAGCCCGTGGTCCCAGCAGGAAGGGACACCCCGACCTTGAGGAACCGGGAATTCAGAGTGCCCCATAGTTCCTTGAGCTCACCTCTCTACGAGCTGCCTAGTGATGTGGAAAGTGGGCCCCTTCCGTAAAATTTCAGGAAGTTGGTCCAATGCCAATGCCTCCTTTCTGAACTTCAGTTTACTCACTGATAAAATGGGTCTTGGTGAAAGACTGCAAAAATAGAGAGACGATCTAAACGCAGGTATCTACCCACCATCTCCTCTCTAGAATCTGCGAGGTCTAGAGCTGTGATATTCAGAGTGTGGTTCTACCATCAGCAACATCAGCGTCACCTGGGATCTTGTTAGCAATGCTAAATCTCAAGCCCCGCCCCAGACCCACTGCTCAGATTCTGCATTTTAACAAGATTTGCATGTCTGTTACAGTTTGAGAAACACAGGTCTCCCTAACCATATCATCTTGGCTGGGTCACTTTACCTCTTGACTTTAATTTATTCATTTATAAAGTGAAAGGTATTACTTTAAATGGCTTCTAGGTCTGAATTTCTATAAAATTCAAGGCCTGCTAATAAATGCCAAACTTTGACCCCAAAATGTACACAGGAGTTCCATCCCTGTTCTGAAATATCAGGTTTTGAACTGGCCAGATAATCACTGAGCATGTGTTCAGGGGAGGTCACTGGGCTGGGCTGTGTTAGGGTGATGTGGCGGTATAGATAGGACCATGCATCCCGGAGTTTCTAACACAGCCCTGTTTGAAAACATTGTGTCATATTATCAACTCTTTAGTTCTAAATTTTGTTTTGGAAAACATAGGCTCCAGCAGCATTAGACACAGTCCCAGTTCCCGGTAGACTGACTGTACTGATGGCTTCCCTGCCTCCATGTCCTTTACCATGTGATTTTACAGGTCCCTCCAACAAGAGATGAAGTCCATTCCCCACCCCTTGAATCTGGGATGGCCTGTGACTTTCTCTGGTCAAGACAGTGCAGCAGAAGTGATGACGGGGTTCTAAGCCTGGAGCCCATGGGCACAGCAGGAGAGCAGCAGGGACGGCTCCCTTTGCTGAGCCACCTGTGTTAGAGGGTAGGACCTACTACTTTAGGAAGGAGAGGCAGCATAGGACCATCCTGAGGGCCAGGTAAGGCTGGCTTCTCATTACTCTGGTCTTTTTCTGTCTCTTTCTTAGAGCAGGAATGAACCAGAAACTCATTCACGCTAAGGTGAAAATGACTTTCTCCAATTTTAACCCTTGCTAGGCATTTTAAAAGGGGATCAGAGACTTTGCTAAAAGACTGGAGCTCTAAGAGGAAAAAATCTCAGCCCGACGGCAGGCAGGACAGTCTGGATTTTGTGGTGGCTGTTTGCACACAGCTGCATGGGTGGTAGTCTGTACAAGGGTGCCCGGCTGAGGGGGCGAGAATGGGGACTCAGTCCAGTCCATGCTTCATTTGCTGAGCCATGCATCTGAGGTGGGGACTGCTTTTAGCTTGAAGGGAGTGCTGCCTTTTCCAAATCACCCTCCTTGTTGTGGGTCCCTCTTTCCTAATTTGTATATGTTAACCTCTACTCCAGAGAGAAGGACGAAGGGGCTATGGGGTGGCTAAGAGGGGCTTGCCTGCAGCACCTCTTGGGGACCAACTGTGCTGAGCACTGCTTGCAACACTTTTACTTCCATTTCCTCATTATTCTGCCCAGTAAATCTTCAAGTTAGGCCTTATTATGGCCATTTTGCGGATGGAGAAAACTGAGGCTCAGAGAGATTAAGAAGCACACGCAAGATTACCCAGCTCAGAAGTAGGGGAACAGGCATCCTGACTCAGCTCTGTGTGGCCATCTGACGTCCAGGTGAGACTTGTTAGGGTTGAGAGTGATGACAGATAGGAATGAGTCCTGGACTCAGATTCAGCTTCACCTGCCTCACCTTGACATCTCACTGCATCCCCTACAGACAGGATAGGGTGAGCTCTGTAAGTACAGGCGATGGAGGGTGGGAGGGATGGTGTTTCTGACTCTCCACTAAAGGCCCTCCTGTTTACTTATAGTCTCACAGCTGAGCTGGATTAGTCCAGCTTCGTAAATAGCTTTCAAAAACCAGCAGGCTGGAAAAGTCCAATTTGTCCTGGAGAGGGCACAGAGGCCCCGCCCACACTCATCAGGGTCCCCTGCTCGGCATCCTGTGCCTGACCTCTCTATTTTGTGGCCCATCTCCATCTCCTTCTCTGGGCCTCAATGAAAAAAATCTTTTCGAATTTTTCCCACCCCCACCCCTACCTTTGTCAAACTCTTGAAAGACCAAATTGGAAGGAGAAGCAGAGAAGAGGAAATTCCTTTGGGGCTGAGTGGCCTGGATTTCCTTTTGCTTCCCACCTCATTTCCGGAAGGGCTACCTTCACTGACTCGAGGTCTGGGTCTGGAGGAAACTAGGAGCTGTATGTGAGGCCATTAGTGAGGTCCAAGCTCCTTCTTTCCTGAGGGGCAGTTGTGGAGGAAGCAGCTCAGAGGAGCGCAGCTGGAATGTGTTTTCTCACAGTCACACTTTGGTTAACATTCCAGAAAGTCAGAGCTGCAGGGAACTTACAGATCTGCAAGTCTAAAAGGCTCTGACCCCGGGCTCCCTCACCAGGCTGCAAGGGGGCTGTGGACCTCCAGACACCGGATGCAAAAGTGTTCCTCTGTGCGTGCAAGGAATTGCATTTTTTTTTTTTTTTTTTTTTTTTTGCTGTACGTCGGCCTCTCACTGTTGGGGCCTCTCCCGCTGCAGAGCACAGGCTCCGGACGCGCAGGCCCAGCGGCCATGGCTCACGGACCCAGCCGCTCCGCGGCATGTGGGATCCTCCCGGACCGGGGCACGAACCCGTGTCCCCTGCATCGGCAGGCAGACTCTCAACCACTGCGCCACCAGGGAAGCCCAAGGAATTGCATTTTTTTAGGGGAGGTTCCATGGGCTTCTTCTGTTTCTAAAAGGAAGCTGAGACACTTCCCCCTAAAAGTTAAGAACACTGGATACTTCTAGTTTATCTTGCCTATTTTGTAGGAGGGGAAACGGAGGCCCATAGAGGGGAGGTGTCATGCTCGAGGTTATTGATGTGCTCAAGCTCAGGTCAGAGCCCAGGAGAAGTGGTGGTGGGGGAGACTTGCTCCTCCTGAACACATGTTCCCAGAGTGGGGCCTTTTCAACAGGATTTACCACCAGAGGTTGACCAGACAGCCATTGTGAGTAAGATTAAAGACTTCCGCAGTAGCACGAAGGTGAGATTGTGAACCATGGGGAGAAGGCAATTGAAGGTTTTAAATGTATAATATACACCTGCACCGACCAATGGCAGTCCTCTCACCACCCCAACCTGCCCGCCCAGGCCCAGCTGGCAGACCTGGATACGCCCCCGGATCCCTGGAATCCGGAAGACTACTTCCCAATCCATGCTCTTTCCGCCTAGCCATTCATTCAGCCAATATTTATTGATTTCTCAAGTCTGTACCAGATACCTAGACGCAGTAATGAACAAAGTCCCTGCTTTCATGGAACTTATTCAAATTGAGGAAACTGGTGACATCTTTATAATAATAAGAGGAGACTTGGGTCCAGGGTGGAGTGGCACAACCTTGTTGGAAAGGGGCTCCTCCTTGAGCTTTGAGGTGCCCCCTCCTTCCCCAAGAGAGGGGGTTCAGACGGGAATAGATGATACTAACACTCATTTGTTTCAGATTCGACATCCTCCATCTCAACAGGGTCCCCGAGGTATTCCTGAGTCCAAGGACACTGCAGACTCCCAACTCATAACAAATGATGTTCATGAGCATGCCAGCCCTTTCTTTCTATGAGGCAATCCTCGGAGGCCTTTGCCAAGATAAACTGTTTGGCCTTCTGCCTTGAAAGTTGATCCTCTTCTGAGTCTGATTATTGCTTTTCTGAAACACAGGGACAATGACATCATTGCTCCCTCCCTGGCTTGGGGATTTGATGGTCAGCATGAAGTCAGGGTTTGGAATGGTGCCTGCTCTTTGCCAATGCCCAGGGAGGCCTGGGGTGGGGGCCCTGTAGTGAGGCAAGCTTGTGAGGGAGGGGTGGATGCCGTGAGGTCCCCAGGGGCTGGGAAGGGGGATTCGCTTTCCATTCTGTTGCCGGCATCTGGGTCTGCCTTGCTGTACACAGGACAGGCAGCATTATGCTGAGGGCTGAGCTGACATTCAGTGGATACACACCTGCCTGGCTATACGAGTTGTTAAAATATTTAAATAACTTCATTCTCATTGGTAATCATTTGCTGGGGTGCCTTCCTGACAGCTCAGCTGCCCTGGCCTCTCCCTGGGCCAACATCCCATAATTCCTACCATCCAGCACCTCCAGGGACCAGTCTAGTAGCCCCCTGATAGTCGATGTCTGTGCCATACTGTGGATAGAGTGTGGTTACTACTCCTCACAGAGGGACGTGAGAACTTTGGCTGGCCTGTTGGCCAGACACCTGCAGGAAGGCACTGCCATGTGAGTTAGGGTCAAAGTCTGCTTCTTGGGCTCCCAGGCTTGGGACCTGCCAACAAGAATTCTCTCTTGTCACTGTGGTGCACAGTCCTTGCATAATCAAGGTTTAACACATCCTTTGCCAGAAGCTGGAAGGCACCTCAGAGGTGTTCTAGTCCAGCCCACTCTTTGCACAGAGGAGAACCTGCAGCACAGAAGGGCAGTCATTTGTTCAAGTCATAGCAAGTTGGTGACCCATCCAAGCCTTCGGACTGTCCTTTAGGTCATGATATCCAAGGGAACATCTCCCATACTCAGAAGGGCCTGAGCCTGGGGGGGAAGATCAGAAATATTGAAGTGATCTCTTTAGTCCATCTAGAGGACAAATTTCCCCCGAAAGTAAAGCAAGGCAGTGTCAGGCTGCGCTGAGAGAACTCTGGGCCAGGCTGGCAAACTTGAATGCTTAGAGCCACCAATGAGTGACTGATGCTGGGGCGGGGGGAGGAGGTGAGCAAAGACCACGAAGACGTTTGAGATGTTTCTCTTACTCTTGTCGGCTCCCTTTCTGCACCAGGTCAGTTTAGCAGAACAGCCGTCATTTTCTCTAGTTTGAGTGGATTTCAAACTTAGCCCTAGTCAGTCACAGTCACATTACCCAGTAACCTGGTAGGTACCTAAGCAGAGGTCCCGACTTGGCGGTGCGTGGGCTGAATGCGGCCTGCAGATCTGCCTCATTAGGACTACCCGGTGCTGCTGATCTTTGTAAAATTGAAGAGGTCACCAACACTTATGAGGTGGGAGGTTTCATATGAAAGCTTGGACACCGGGATTTTCTTGAATAATTCTTAGGATCTGGCCACCGGCGTACCCGTGTCTCCGTAGGCAGGGCCAGCTCCTTTTAGATCGGGAATGTATTCTTGTGTGCCCCGCCCCCCCACCATCTCCTCACTGGCTTCAGTCATTTGCTGGTCCAGGGGCACTTGTTTGTCATCCCTGGCCAGAGTCTTCTTGCTGCATGACCCTGCCTTGCTTTTTGTTTCTGGGAAAATCTGTGCTCTGGATGTGATTAGTAGACCACTTCAGCATTCATGGTCTTTCTCCCCAAGTTCAGACCCTTTTGGGTACAGGGGATTTCAGGGTCTCGGGGCTGTCCCAGCTGACCAATGCTGTGATTTCTGAGGTTCCTCCCTTCCTCTCTGCCCACCTCCCTCCCCAGCAGTGTCATTCTTTCCACCCAGGCTACCCAACTCCTGCCATCCCATGACTGAGAGCTGAACCTGGACCATGATATCGTACAGACATTTGCAGAACACCCACGACGAGAGGTTGTGCATGAGGATTCAAGCATGAGAGACACATTTCTGACTTTAAGTTTTAAGGATCTCAGTCATGTTGTGGGGAACAGACAAAGACAGGAATGACTAAAAGCAAAGACCAAATATGCTGCCTCATATGAAAGGTTTCAAAAAAGACGGCTCCTATCCACTGGGGAAGTGATGGGAGGAATCAGGGAGGCTTGATGAAGGAGGAAGTGTTTGCGATGGGCCTTGAAGGATGACTAGGAGCTCAAGGGATGGGAACTGGGTGGGGGTGAGGGGAGGAAAGAGTGTTGCAGGCAGGCAGAGGGAAAGGCTCGAGAAGAGGCTGGCGTGGGGAGGGTATGGGCGCAGCAGGTGTGGCTGGCAAGCAGAAGGTGGTGTAGGACCTCAGGCTGGAGAGACGGGTGGCACCATGCTTGGGAGGGCTTTGATTGCCCGGGTAGAGGCTGGAAACCCCATTAAAGTGCAGACAAGCGAGAGGAGTTAGTAATTTATACCTTCAAGTCAAGGAGGACCGACAGCTTATTTTGCAAAGGGAAGAAAGAAAGGGGAAAAAGCAGATGAGCATTTGGGCAGAAGCGGGAGGGAAGGGAACACCGTTGACACGCTCCAACCAGGCAAGGCGGAGAAGGGAGGGAAGTATGGGTGTCAGGAGTTATGAAGTTGCCATGCTAAGAATCACGGAATTTCCAATCTGCAAGTGGCTTTGGAAACATCCAGCCCGACCTCCTCCTGTTGCTTTGGAGGACACTGAGAGACCCCGAGTGGGGCGCGGGAGACAGGATCCTGGAGATGGTAAAGCTGAGTTGTTTTATCTTTCACAGTGTCTAACACATAGTTATTATTTGGAAAATTGTGTTGAAATGGTTAAAATGTTGATTTCTGCCTAGAACAGACCTGGCAAAATGGAAAGTAAGGTTGGTTGATTGGTAATAATTTCCACGTGAAGGCTTCCTCTCCTGCCTCCCCTCCCATCACACACAGGGAGCCCTCCTCTTTGGGGGAAGCCCCCAAACGATACACTTACACCCCCACAAGGGCTCCCAGTTCCCATGTAGGGCCCCAAGTTAGCTCAGGAGTTGGGGTGCAGTGAGCTGGGTGGCTCCCCCTTCCTTCCCACCCTCCTCCCAGGCATGTTATGTAAGTGGGTGGTGGTAGCCCGGCAGGCTGGTGGCTTCCTGCAGCAGCGGCAGGGCTGGGCATCCGAGCTGGCACCGTTCAAGTTCACCGCAGCATTCTGAACATTTGGGAACACAGGAAGGGCTGCGTTTTTTAAGCTCCCTTTGTTTTTAAGGAGGGTCTGGAGCCCACAGGCAAGAGGAAAACAAAACCAGGAAAACAGATGACTTCCTTTGCAAGGACAGTGTGTACATTTGCTGCTGCTTCTGTGAGTCCTAATGTGCCCCTGTCCCTGTA
This sequence comes from Aethalodelphis obliquidens, assembly GCF_003676395.1. Taxonomy (NCBI): domain Eukaryota; kingdom Metazoa; phylum Chordata; class Mammalia; order Artiodactyla; family Delphinidae; genus Aethalodelphis; species Aethalodelphis obliquidens. The sequence continues at coordinate 50,462,465 of NW_020837952.1, forward strand.
CACATACACACACCTACACATCCAGATACACACATCCTTCGCATGCACCTTCCTCAGGCATGCAGAGATGCACAAGCTGAGGTTTCTGTGCATACAGACACCACACTGCTAACAACAGAGGGACAGCCACACACGCAGATGGCAAACAAAAACATCCAACTGGAAACATGGAGATCCCTATGCAGAGACACACACCAGCACTCAGATGCACACTGCTACCCCAAAGACATCCAGACACGTGGACACACAGAGACACACTTGGAAACTCTGAGACAGCCATTGTCACAAAGAGATTCACAGACTGAACCATCCCACTCCGACACACACACACTTACTCATTCCTTTTTCCTACGCCCGGCTTTATTTGTACAAACCCAGGGGAGTATTCCTCCAAGGGGCCAAGGAGCCAGCTGACCCTGGGGACCCTGCATCTTGAAAGGAGACCTGCAGCTCTCATCCCCACACATCCCTCAGCCTGCTGCCCACTAGGCTCAGGCCCTCAGCCCTTTGGAGAGAGTGGGCAGACAAGACAAAGGTTCAAAAGGCTCCATGGTGCAGAGGGCGAGTCCTTTTGCCTTTCCACTTTTCCCTGGGGTATTTATGTTTCTAGAATGTTCCATGTAGTGTCCTCGTTTACTTTACAAGTTTGAGTTCTTCTTTCACAAAGTAAACTCTTTACAATTAAGGAGAAGTGAGGGGACAGTGGCAGGGAGAGGCCGAGGAAGAGGCATCTGGGGCTGGTTGGAGCAGTCGTGTCATCTACAGAAACCCTGGGGATTTCTGTACGTTTCCAAGTTGGCGCCCAAAAGGGGTTGGAGAAAAGAAGTTGGAAGAGAAGTTCTGGAGCGAGGGGGCCTCCACAATTCCTCTGACAACAAAACGAGAAAAGAAGATGAGAAGTCACTGAAATCTTTAGCTACCATCTGGGAGAGACCTGATTCTCCCTCCTGTAACCTGTGCTGTCAGTGGGAATGTTTCCTTTGGTGTGTGTTCAACTTCTCTAATTGCAGTGGGAAAGCAGCGGCCTTTCTCTGGAGGAGGAAGCTCATTTCTCCTTGAGGAGAGGCCCAGGTGAGCTGTGGGCCCTCTAGGGAGGGACTCAGACCCAGCTGGATCTGGCACCTGGGGTCTGTGGCATTGCTCTGCCTGTTAGACAATCTACAGCTCTCTAAGAAATCTGGGGAGGTTAAGGAGCTTAGAGCCTGAGAGGTGGAAGAGCAAGTCCCCCAGGTGCAACCCTTCCAGTGTGTTCCCCAAATCTTTGGTGAAATCCAGTAGAGTCAGCGATTGCTTGGGGTTCGAGTGTGAGGCCTGGGTCAGTGATAGCAGACTAGCAGCCCTGGAAGTAGAAGTGGAGGTTTCCTGGTCTTGCACAGATCTCCCGGGAGATTGTGAAGTGGGTGAAGAGCCAAGAAAACTACATCTAGATCTTAGAGAGGCAAGGAGAGAGGCCCCGCTGACATCTGGGCAACATATGTAAAAGTATTTGCAAACTCTAAAGCACTGTTGCAATGCATAGAATCATTTGCTGTACTTGTTATAAAATATACAAACCATCATCAAAACATTTGTGTTGAGTGGTTGATAATTACAAATGTAGCTTAAAAAAAAAGGCTGACTCCCTGGGTCAGACCCCTGGGACAGCTAGCTTGGGCTTTGTCTAGCAGGCAGCACCAGGTTGGGGGAGGCTGGCCAGCGGGAGCTTCTTCCCCCAAGAGCAGCTAACCTCTCCCTGTTGACCAGGTCCCAACAGCTCCCCTTTCTCTCACTATCTTTTGTGTCGTGCACAGATTTCTTTAAAACCTTTCTAAATGATTTTCTTTATATTTTGCCAGAGCCGATCCCTGGGAGTCTCTGTTGCAATCTTGTCTAGCTCCTTAGTCTTAAGTATCTCTTTTGCACATTTGTTCTTCTTCAAAGCTCCTGAAACCACAGTGGTGCTGCTGACGGGGAGAGGGAAGCCACATGTGCAGTGGTTAAGAGCATGCACCCTGGAGAGGGCCAGGGCTGGATCATTAGGGCCGGGACTAGGGTAAGGAGAGTGAGGTACTTGCCTCAGATACAAAATTTAAGGGGGTGCCTCAAACTCAGTAATCAAAATACATATTGTAGTGTAATACTTTTTACAATAAAGATCAATGCAAATAAGTTCATGATGAATAACATATCGACATTTAAAATAAAGGCAGGATCTGACCCTTCACTCGCATGATCATGCCTGACTTGCCTCACCCTAATCCTGGCCCTTTGTGGACTTGAGTCTTGGCTTTGCCTCTTATTAGCCAGGGCACGCTTTTCTCTTTTAAAAAAATGATATATAAAGATACACAGACTGCCAACAAACACATGAAAGAATGCTCAACATCATTAATCATTAGAGAAATGCAAATCAAAACTACAATGAGATATCATCTCACACCAGTCAGAATGGCCATCATCAAAAAATCTAGAAACAATATATGCTGGAGAGGGTGTGGAGAAAAGGGAACACTCTTGCACTGCTGGTGGGAATGTGAATTGGTTCAGCCACTATGGAGAACAGTATGGAGGTTCCTTAAAAAACTACAAATAGAACTACCATATGACCCAGCAATCCCGCTACTGGGCATATACCCTGAGAAAACCATAATTCAAAAAGAGTCATGTACCGAAATGTTCATTGCACCTCTATTTACAATAGCCAGGACATGGAAACAACCTAAGTGCCCATCATCGGATGAATGGATAAAGAAGATGTGGCACATATATACAATGGAATATTACTCAGCCATAAAAAGAAATGAAATTGAGCTATCTGTAATGAGGTGGATAGACCTAGAGTCTGTCATACAGAGTGAAGTAAGTCAGAAAGAAAAAGACAAATACCGTATGCTAACACATATATATGGAATTTAAGACAAAAAAATGTCATGAAGAACCTAGGGATAAGACAGGAATAAAGACGCAGACCTACTGGAGAACGGACTTGAGGATATGGGGAGGGGGAAGGGTGAGCTGTGACAGGGCGAGAGAGAGTCATGGACATATACACACTAAGAAACGTAAGGTAGATAGCTAGTGGGAAGCAGCCGCATGGCACAGGGATATTGGCTCGGTGCTTTGTGACAGCCTGGAGGGGTGGGATAGGGAGGGTGGGAGGGAGGGAGACGCAAGAGGGAAGACATATGGGAACATATGTATATGTATAACTGATTCACTTTGTTATAAAGCAGAAACTAACACACCATTGTAAAGCAATCATACCCCAATAAAGATGTTAAAAAAAAAAAGTTTACTGAATAAATACTATGTGCCTGAAAAAAAAATGATATATAGTTTACACACAGTAAAATGAATACCTCTAAAGAGTATGTCTCCATAACTGTTTATAAATGTGTACAGCTGCAAGTCACCACTTGATCAAAATAGAAGACATTTCCATCACTCCAGAAAATTCCCTCTTAGGCACCATTTCTTGCTTAAAATCCTTCTATGGGTTTTTCCTGCTGCCAGAAGAAAGATCAGACCCCTTTGTCCTGGCTCCTTTCTGGGCTACAGGTGCACCCCCTAATTTTCTATGGGAAGCCAGATACAGGTGTCTTTCACCTGAAAACTCCGGTATGTCTAGCATACCACACTGTCAAGCCTCTTCAGGCCAAACTTGACCCTGAATTAGACAGCAACACTGACCCCAACACTAACACTAACCCTAGACCAAGAGGCATTTTAAGATGCCTTCAAAGGCCAGATGAAGTTTGAGGTGTCATGTTTTGCACCTATTGAAATCTTCAGCTCTTCAGGTCCTTAGGTCATCTGAGCACATCTGCATTGCTCTGCTTAAAGCTTATGACTGGGGAGCCTGAAGTTCCTTCAGGGGCAAAGAGAAGAGAATTAAAATTCACCTGGAGTCAAATCATTCACAGATCCTGAGAGCAGGAGGGACCTTTGGAAACTACCTGATACAACTCTGAGCTTTCAAAGATGGGCAATAGAGGTGCTGTGTCTTTCCTAAGGTCTCACCAGTAATTACATTTTTTATTGAACAGCTACTATTTGCTAGGCATCAAAGTGCTCTTCATTCATTACCCCATTTAGTCTTCCTACCACCCTATGAGGTGGGCACTGTTAAGATTTTTGCTTAATGGATGAAAACACTGAGGCCCAGAAAGGGTAAGTCACTTGCCCAAGGTTACACAGCAACAAGTGGGGATGTAGTATCTGAACCTGGAGTAATCAGACTCTAGCACATCTACCCTGAAGTCTGCTTTGCCCAAGCCAGAGCCCTTTTTATGCCACTGAAGGCAGGGAATGAATAGTCTAAGAGGTGAGGAACTTGCTTTTGGCTCTTAATTTTACTTCCTACAAAAACAAGTCAGATAGTGAAGGGCCAGGATCTTGTCACCCCTTCTGTTGGTTTACCAGGCGCCAGAGTGTCGCTGCAGATTGGCAGATGGAGGCTGCCTGGGGCAGATAAAGGTGTTACAGCAACTCCTGGACCAGTGGCTTTGTTGCGCAATGCAGGGGTATTGGGGTATATGAATGGGAGTGCTCCCATGTCACCAGGCACATCACAGAACCTTGGGTGTCCCAGCACTGGCAGCCAGGATGTGGTAGGAGGAGGAGGTGGTGAATTTCCCAGGACACAGGAGGTGGCAGCTTGGTGTTAAGAAAAGAGACTTGAACTGGCAACTTGTACATGGGGTTATTCTCTCTACTGGGCAATGTGCTATGGCAGGTGGAGCCCTTGCCTGGACATTTAGAATCCCAGATCTGACATCTGATAGCTCTGTGACCTCAGGCAAATTACTTCTTTCAGGGTCTTGGGGTTTCATCCATAAATGAGACTGTGTTTGTAAGTGTGCAGTATTCGGTTAAGTCCTAAATTAATGGGAAATAGCGGTATGACCTTGGGCAAGACATCCCTTGGGGCCTTAGCTTTCTTATGTGTCAGCTATTAGGAATGGGCCAGATGATCTCCAAAGTTCCTTCCTGCCCTCAGATTTTGTGACTGTGGATCTGTAGCTCTGTGCTCAAGGGTTTGGGGCACGACACTCAGGGCTGGGGCAGAAGCCCTCTAGGCATCTGTTTGGCAAACCCTAGGTGACATTCTCCTTCCTATGTATTTTTCAGCTTGGCTCAAGTGTTGATATATTACTGGTACAGAAATAAACCAAAAAGCAGGGGCAATCACTGCTTTGCTGTATTTTCTTAATCTCATTTTCTATTTACATAATGCACACAAGGTTTGTAAGACCCAGGACTGCAGTGGATGTTTTTGGCACTCACTTCCATTTGTTCACTGGGTAGTTATGGATAATAATATAATACACGTCATTTGACCAGCACTTGACAGTTTATTCAGTGGTCAACAGTGTTGGCTGTGAAGCTCCAACCCTCAGGTTCTATACCAGCTCATTCACATAAAGGGGTGTGACTTTAGGCAAATGACTTCTTCCACTCTGTACCTTGGTTTCCTCATCTATAAAATGGAGACATAACAGCACTTTGCCCCATAGGGCCGTTACAAGGATTAATAGATTTGACATCATGTGCAGCAGTTAGTACTAGGCTCAAAGTAACAATTAACGCATCGACTATTATTTCTATGGGGCACTTTGTATTCATTTCTTGACTTGACATACCTATTGGCTCTGTGAGATTGATATGATTTTGTTACCCCTATTTCTAGCTGAGGAAACAGGCTCAGAGGGGCAAGGCACACAGTTAGTAAGTGGCAGTGCCCCTGTTTTCTACCCCAGGATTTCTGAAACCGAGGTGAGGCCATCTTCCACTGTCGCCCAAGGACTTGACTTCTCTGTGGAATCATAAGGCCGTATGATGAAGCCACCCCCAAAGCAAGGCGGGTCCCAAGTGCTTAGGCATTAGGAAAAGAGGGGGAGTCCTGGTGGCTGGGGAAGGCCTTTAGGCCTTGGGTAGGACCCTGAGGACAATAGGTTTGGACATCTGTGGTGGAAGGAAAGGGAAAGGCACTGCAGTCCTGGAAAAGGACTTTCAGCTAAGATCTAAAATGCATTTCCCACCACTTCACTGCCTTGTTAAATTCACTAGGTAGCCTCCAGCAATACAAGTGTTTGTGGTTCCCTTTTTACCCCAAGGGATTTCACGGCTTCCTGGGCTTTTGCTTACCTGTTCTCCTTTTACCCTCCTCCTCATCTGACTCCTATTTATCCTTCAAGACTGCCCCCAGGCATTGCCTTCTCCCCAGGTTTCCCAGGTTGGGTCCCGTGGCCCCCTCTGTGCTGTCAGTGAACCCTCTGCCAACCTCTACCTTTTTACCACCCAGGGCAGAGATGATGTCCGTCAGGGGCACTCACTCTGTGCTGCTTACTTAGCAATCAGTTATCTGTCTATATCTATCTCCTATCTAGCTATCATCTATCTATCTATAACATATTCACTATCTTCCATCTTTTTAATTTTCTTTTTTTAATAGACAATTCAATTATAGAATGTGAAAACTGGAAAGGCTTTTAAATTCTATTTTTATTTTTTTGGCCAAGCCCGCATGTGGGACCTTAGTTCCCCAACCAGGGATTGAACCCAGGCCCTCAGCAGTGAAAGCACAGAGTCCTAACCCCTGGACCGCCAGGGAATTTCCCCTATCTTTTTAATTTTCATCTTCAGAATCTGGTACTGTATTTGGCATATATTTGGGGGCTCAGTTGATATTGGTTGGAATAAATGGCTCAGGATTTCCCGTGACTATGATAGAGGGAGACATTTGTTCATAGCTGATGTGGCACGAAGCCACTGACTTCATTTTCTCAACCCAAATCAGGGTATATCCATAGACAGTGGGGCCAAGTATTTGAAGGAAGGACATTCAGGGAAATCAGAGCAAATGTTTGCCAGAAGCTTTAAAGGCCCCTGGTATAATCCTGGGTTTCAGCTGATAGTGAATTTCCTGGCATCTGGCTCAGGGCCCGGCTCAGACCAAGTGCTCAGCAGGTATGCGTTGAATGAAGGAACAAGTCACCTTACGCAGAAACCCACCGCTTGAGGGCTGTCTTCTAGGAATCTGCTCTCTAAACCACAGGGAGTCGATGGACTTAAACAGACGCCCAAACAAGTCCAGGAAATTTCCTGAATCTCCCGAACGGAACCCAAAGGTTACTTTTGCTCTAATTGAGTTAATTTTTTTTTTTAATTTAAGAAATGAAAAAGAAAAAGCTCTACTGACTAGTCGCCTGCTTAAAACCATTCGGCAGCTCCCCATCGCCTCCAGCAATACAAGTGTTTTTGAACTTGAAACTCTACACACATATTTTTTTTCCATAAAAGTCCTATATAGGAGGAGGATATTTCTGAATATCTTCCTAACTAAAATGAGCCATCTTTTCATTCTGAGGGAGCCTGCTGAGAACCCTGGCAAGACCTGTTAGAAAGTCAACATTATTTTGCTGGACCTGGTGTTACAACCTTCCCTAGCCACTGGTGAGAGAGAAGATCCAATTTAAAAGGGGTTGCCCCTGTGACAGCCCATGGCTAAATGATCTTGACACCTTGACCTCCCTTCCTTTGCAGTGAGGTTCAGTAATGGTGAACTTGATCTCGGGTGGGCAACTATGCCCCAATACTCAGTATATTAATATACTTGGAACGGGACAAAAAACTTGGCTGCGGATCTTTGATTTCTTTCATCTTTTTTCCCCTTGGATCTCTGGAAGCCCTAAAAAGAGAAATGGGCTCGTTCAAGGGTGTTAGGAAACCTGGACCACAGGCTCAATTCTATCCCTGATTTGCTGTGTGACTCTGGACTAGTTGCTCAACTTTTCTGGGCCTCAACTTCTTCATCTAAGAAATGAGATGGTTTGATCGGACAGGCAGCTTTCCATTTTTTTTTAAAGCAGTGGTTCCCTTTTTGAAAATAATCAAATTGTACCCAGTGTCCCAGTACATAAAACAGATAAAAATGGAGCTGCTCTTCCCTGTCCGGCCTCCACCATGAGCCTGAGTCACCCCTGCAGAGGTTGAAGGGTGCAGTCAGAGAACACTGAACTAGAAACAACAACAACAATTAACATTTACTGAACACTGTTTTGTTCCTCCCTGGGGAGTCTGAGGGGCTTTGAGGTTCTAAGTCATATCAGAGGTAAAGAGGTTAAAGCACGACCTCTAGAGCCAGACTGCTTGGTTTATGTCCTGATACTCTTGCTTGCTTTGCCATGTGGCCTGGCACAAGTTTCCTAACCTCTCTGTGCCTCAGGTTCCTCATCTGCAAAGTGAGGATAATGACAGCTCCATTTTCACAGGGATGCTGTGAGAATGTGACCAGTTCTTATATACTGTGTGTTTATAAGCATGCCAAGTACACAGTCTGTGCTGTGGACATGTCAGGCATTATCATTTATCTCCACCTTCTCCCTGGCATTACCTTGACTTCTTTAATGCCCATGGATCAAGTTCTTTTTATTGGAGAAGGACTGTTATCAGAACTCGTGGTGGTTCTCAGGTGGTATTAGGTCCCACCATCTTCCCACTCTATCTTGACCCGCCTCTTCAGCCTCACGCTCTTTCTGCCTTTCCACTCTACAAACCATGAGTTCTAGAACCAAAAAACCACTTGCAGAGGTTGAAGTGCACAGCCTGAGAACACAGAACTAGAAACAACAACAACAATTAACGTCTACTGAACACTGTTTTGTTCTGCCCAGGAAGTTCAAGGGGCTCTGACGTTCTAAGTCATACCAGAGGTAACACGCAGGCTTCTTCTTGCCTCCTTATCTTTACACCTCCTGGGATCCTGTGCCTGAAATGCCCTCTCCCTCTTCCCTCTTCGTGGTGAAGGACCATTCGGTCTTCAAGTTTCAGTTCAGGCCTCAGCTCTTCCAGGAAGCCTTCCTTGGCACCCCCAGGCCACAGTAACTGCCTCCTCTGCCCACACTCCCAGCTATGAACCTCTGGTATCATGCATTTATCATGTGCATTGCTACTGGCCTCCCTGCTAGACTATAGGCCTCTTGGAAGCAGGGACTCTGTTTTGTTGTTGTTGTGTGCCCAGAATCTACCACAGTGCCTGGCACAAGGCAGCTATTTAGAAATATTTGATGAATTAATAAAATGATATTAATCTCACCTAGATTAAAATCTCCTTGAGGGATGACTTAGAGTTCCTAGACCAGTGGTTTTCAAACTGTGTTCCTCAGGCACTAAGGATTCCATTAAGGGGCCACAAGGGCCAATGCGGGAGTGGGGAAGGGGCTGAGCAGGTAGGACCCCAGCCCCCAGCCCCTCACAGTCTCCATAACATGGATTCCTCTTTGATTTAGAAAACAGTCAGAAGAGGTATTATGGATAAGCACTGGCCTTCAAGTCAGGAGGCCCTGGTTTGCCCTGAAGCTTACAGCTGGGTGTGCCTGGGCATTGGCTCACCTCTGTCTCTTTGCAGTTACATGGGGAAATCATACTGACCTCTAAGATTGGTTGTGAGGACTAAATGTGGTTCCACGGCATCATATCACACATGAGAAAAGCCTAAATAAATGACGCACAAATGTCAACCAATGGTGATTAAATTATAGGCAGTCATGCAGGGCTGGCCTCCCTCTAACTGGCGATCTGATATGTGATTAGAATAAGCAGGGGCCCCCTGGAGTCCAGCGGTTCTAATGCTCAAGTGTACTTCAGAATCCCTGGGGAGGGTGTTAAGATGCCTATTCCAGGCCTCCTCCCAGAGGATCTGTAGGCCCAGGAATCTGCATTTTAAACAAGTACCCTTGACCCAGCAATTCCACCCCTAGATGTCTACGTCAACCCAATTCCACCCCTAGATGTCTACGTCCACCCCAAAAGCTGCGAAAGCGTTCATAGCAGCCTTATTCATATTAGCCAAAGGTGGAAATAACCCAAACGCCCATTAATGGACAAGTGGATAAACAAAAATATGGTATATCTACATATTATTCAACCATAAAAAGGAATGAAATACCGATACATGTTACAACATCAATGACCCTTGAAAAGATTATGGTAAATGAAAAAAAAAAGCCAGACACACAATGCCATATATCGTGTGATTCCATTCTTATGAACTGTCCAGAATAGGCACATCTACAGAGACAGAAGACAAATCAGTGGTTGCTTAGCGCTGGGGGAGGGGGAGAAGGAGGAAATGAGGAGGGACTTCTTAAAAGGTATGGGGTTTCTTTCTGGGGTGAGGAAAATGTTCTAAAATTGAAGGTGGTAATGGCTGCACAGATCTGTGAATATACTAAAAACCACTGAATTGTACACTTTCAGTGGGTGAAATGTATGATATGTGAATTAAATCTCAATAAAGCTGTTATTAAAAAGTCCTAAACAAGTTCCGCCGAGGGAGGTAGGGGACCCCACTATCTGAGAAACCCTTTTCTGATTTTCCAGGTTAAACCATGCAGGATTCACAGGACTGCAGCCTGCCCCACCCAGGCCTCCAAAGATGAGCACCCCCCACTGCCAGAGCACTTCTTCTGGACAGCCTCCCAGTTAAGGACTCGCCTCATATTCCAGAGGTGTGATCTGAGGCACAAAACTGCGAAGGGACTTGAAGCACGGTCAGTGTCCTATCAAAACGTTTGACGATGCATCTCAATATATGACTAGTTATTTGTGCTTCTTAACTATTTAAAATTTTTACTTGTATGACTATGTGGATTCACTATGAACGTGATAAAGTACGCACATAATTCGCATTTTAGAAGATTAGCTTTAAAAACAGGAACAGGAAAACCCTCTTTGAGGGGTTGAGATTTGAGCAGAGATCAGCATGAAGTTTATTCTCACACTTTCTTCCTGCCACCGTATCTTATCCCTCAAGGGTCTCCTTACATCCTCTGCTGGAGACCCAGAGAGTCCTTGAAACCACTGAGCGAGGTCTCTCGGAACATGTAGGAGGGGAATTAGAAATGTGTGTGTGGGCAGGCAGAGCGGGCTCATAAAGGGAGGACAAATGAAGAACAGAGGAGGGGTTGAGGGGAGAGAACTGTAGTGGAAAGAGATCAGAAGGACCCACGTTCAAATCCCAATATTTCAAAGCTCCAGTATTTTACTAGCTGGATGAAACTGACCTTGAGCTTCAGCTTCTGGTTTGTAAAATGGGGATAACAATGCTCATTTGTTCAGAGCATTAACTAAGAGAATGTGCTTAAAGGAAGAGGTAAGACAGATGGTGGGAGGAAAGAAATATTAAAGGAGGGAGACAGGAGGCAGAGTTCAGGCCCACAGACATACTGAGTACCTACTGTGTGCCCAAACTGCGCTAGGCAGGGGAAACAAAGAGAAATTTGCCTGAGTTGCTACCCTTCAGGGGGCGCCCGGTTTACTGGGGAGACAAGAGACAAAAAGGGAGGGTCCTACAAACCACACATCCAAAAGGCTAGATACTGACAGGGGAGAGAGAGTGGAGGAGGATGGGGGAGGTGCTCTCCATCACTCCCAGAAGCTACAGCTGAGTATAAAGTTGCTTCTTCTGGGCGCTGGGTGGCAGCTATCCTGCCAGGTGAGTGTCAGGGGCCCTCGGGGTGCCTTTTCAGCAGCTCTGGCTCCATTTAACTCTTCCAAAGGAATCCTCTCCAGCCCAAACAAGCAGGGAGCTCGCTAGGCCTGCAGACAGACACTCACACACACAGACACATTCACAGGAAACAGAGTGAACCGCTGGGCACATTATTTTTGTTTTCCTCTCCCCACCACCACCGGGGCAATCAATGACATTCCTTCCCCTCCTAAACAAACACGCTTATGTACTGGAGGCTGCCAGGAAGTTGAGAAATCCCCCCTGGAACAGTACAAGCAGCCTCTCTCCACCTCCGGCCTGCTCCCTCCTTCTACTCCCGGGGAGGCTGCATGGGGGCCTCTCAGTATCAAAGCCTTGATGACTTTCTCCTCTTCCTCTGGCTGTTCCCGGAAAGTGGAGGGAGTGGGGGGGAAGCTTGGGTCAGGTCTCTTTTTGGAATCACCGAGCCTCTGTGCCTCCCAAGCCCCTCTCACCTCCCTCCCGTCTCAATTCTTGAGAATGATTTTAAACGGGTTGCGGGGGGGTGCGGAGAGGAGGATGGCGAGAGGTGACAGTGCCGGGGGAGAGGAGCGTTTTCCACAGGTCTGAGAAAATACAGAAGGAGCACAGTCAGGAGAGGGCTCAGAGGTAAAAATGGGGGTTTTGACAGTGACATTCCTTCCTTCAGAACACTCTTCTTAAAAATTAAGAAGGTATCCAGTATCCTTCCTAAAGCCACAGAATAGTTAAAAGAGAGCGAAGGGCCTAGGAATGGCAGAAAAATACTTCCTTGTGTCTTAAACTTGGCTGCATTAACTTATTGCTCTAAAAGTAACATGTGCTTTCATCTTTGTTTAATGTTTGTGAGGCTGGATGATATTTCTGAAAAGTTAACTGGTCATTTTTTTTTCACTCTGGTCTGTCCTCTGTCTCTTGAGACCCTCCCCGATTTGAGCCACTTGTCTGTGCTGTGGTCACTGCCGCAGGAAAGGGATGTGATGTTAGAAAGCAGAGAGGAGAGGAGGCACCTCCTGGCTTTTGAGTTTCAAAATCCTAAGTCCTTAGGAAAACCAAAACGACTCTTGGCCTAGTAGGCCACAGATTTGGGAGAAATATGGTGAGTGAGAGCAAGGCTTCTCACCTCAGATGAGAAAAAGGATTTCCCAGTTCGTAGGGAGAGGGGAGACAAGGAGGTAAAACTGTAAAGGTGGATATTTCCACGGGGAGGAGATGGGGAGCTGTATCTGCTTCCAGAGCATGAGCCCTGGGGTAGGTGGCAAACCCCAAGGAGGTTCTCTGGGATGCAGGTGCAGAGGGGACCAGTGCACTCTTTTCTGGCAGAACTATATCACTGGGGAGGGAGCAAGACCCTAGAGAAGAAATTGCTACATGAAACGCCAAAGTGGACAGAGCCTCCAACAGGATTTCCTGTGCCAAATGAGGTCTGAGAAGAGCAGAAAGCTTCCTGTGCATCCGGGAGGGGCACAGATGCAACAGAGAGACCTGAAAGGAACCCAGGGATGGAATGGATTGGATTCAACCTGTGTGGACCATCGACTGAAGACCACAGGGCAATGCATATCTCTTGGACCAATGACACTGACGTTGACTCTTGTCTCTCAAAGCCTTAGAGCCAACTAAGGCTCCAGAACTTCATCACAACTCTGAGAGAAGGGGAGGGATACACACATTGCTGACTTTTGTCCATGCTGGTGCTTGAAATAGGAAATAAGTTGAACCACAGAAAAATGTAGTTCCGTTTCTTACATCCGAGTCCTCCTGAGATGGTGGTGGACTGAGCGTCCTACTCACGTGCTTGCTTAGTGCTGGCAATTTTAATACAGATTTACATCTGAGTTTTAAGCATTTCTTGAGTACTTCTCTGCACTAGATCTTTTTGGGATAATAGATGAATAAAGATGGAACAGAATGTGCTACAAGAGGTGCTCCAGGAGGGTTGCAAATGCAGTGTTACAGAAGCAGGAAGGCCTTGACAAGGTCTCCCAAGCACTACAGACTCTGGGCAAGGTTTTTTGAGGTATGAGTGAGGGATTGAGGCACTTCTGATGGGACTGCCTTTGCGAGCAGAGTCTGAGAAACAAAGAATTGGTGGGAAGAATGGAGGTGGATATTGTAGGAATACAGGCACAGCACATAACCGTGTCCCCTCTCTGGCTCTGTGTTGGAGGAGATATGCTAATGGTGGATATTCCAGGTGGAGCGGTGGGCGTGAGTGGAGACCTGTTGGGTTTGTGGGAGGGATTTTTGGTGAGCAATTCTGCACAGACAGTAAGAAGTCATCAGGAAGAAAGATGAGGGCTGACTCCCCTGAAGCTCCCTGTCCTACTTGGCTGGGGAACCAAGTGAACTTCCCTTGGATTGGAATCAGCCCAGGTCTGTATATCTCTATCAGTGCCAAAGGCTTGGGGCTGATCTGGTCACCTGTTTGGCGTGTCTGGGTTTTCTCTCTTCTACTTATTCTCTGTGTCACTAGAAAACTGGCCTTTGCCCTTGGAAGACACCATCAAGAATATTCCCCTTCAGGTCTATGAAGACCAAATCCAAGTGGTCAGCAGGGGAGGGATTAGAGGACCTCCAGAAAGGTGCCTTGGTGTTCTTTTCTCAGAACCTACTGAGGGTTCTTCCTCTAAGGCTGCAGATATATGAGGCTGGGCTGAAGTTCCTGCGGCCCCTGAAATGACTTTTGGTGATGCTTGGATTAGCATCAAATAGATAGAAGCACATAGTGAGAAGGTTATTCCCTTTTCAAGTAATTTTCCAGCCTTCAGATTCCATCAAGGAGAGTCTCAATTTGGTGCTCTTTAAGTGTCCTCCACACCTGCAAACTTGTAACTTTCTCTTGGAGCTCACAGCAGGCAAGAGTATCTGGCATGAATTTCCCGATGTTGCTTTGTTTTTGTAAACCTTTTTGTGGTTACCTTCCTTTGTTTATGGCAGGAGACACTGGTTTTCTGTTTATGGTAGTCATATGGAGTTTCTTTTAAAATACATTTATTTAAGTTAAAATGTATTAAATTTAAAGAATAGCCAATAATTAGATGAACTACATAAATTATAGTATAGATAATACATAAATATGGTAAAAATTATAAAGTTGGCGACGGATGAATGAAGTTTGAGGAAACTCAGACTTAAAGTTTTGGTCCCAGGGAGAACCCTGCCTTCAGGGGTTTAATGGAAAGGTGCAATATATCTGCATCTGAGACTTGACTTTGTAAGGCCTCTTTGGGACTTATTAGCTAAATGACCTTGGGCTGATTTCAAAGCCTTGGTTTCTTCAGCCATAAAATGAGAATGTAGTGCTACCTGCCACCTGCCTTGCGGGGCTGCAGTAAGGATTAAATGATATAATACACACAGAGTAGAGGTTGAACACAGAACCTGCTGCACAGTAAACACTAAGGTGAGCAATGATGTTTTTTGTTGTTGTTAGAAAGCCCTCTCTAAATGCTGAGATGCTATCTGACAGTCATTGGTCACTTACACAATGTGCGTGAATTTTACCCTCTTTCCTCCCCGTGAGTTTTAAGAGCGGGAAGAGAAACCAAGAGGCCCTGGTGTGGAGGAAAGTTGGAAATAAGGAAACAAATACTTCCTGACCATCTACTGTACTATTTTGCATCACTGTTCCTAATTCTCCATGCTTCTCTGTACCAGTACCTTTTGGCAAGAAACTCTATAATTTCTTCCATTAGAGGAGGAGTATACATACTCTGTCCTTAATTTTGGGCTTGGCTGTTTGACTTGCTTTGGCCAACAGGATACCGGTAGACATGATGCAAATAGTGGCTTAACGTGAGCTTGTGTGCTTGGGCGTGTCCTCTTGCACCTCTGCACTTGCCATGCTGAGAATGTGCCCCAGCTAGCTTGCTGGTCCATGTGGAGCCAAGTCCATCCAGGCCCAGTCTAGGTCAGCCGATTCCCACCCAACCAGCGAGAACAAGATTAATGGTTATTTTTTAAGCCACTGAGTTTTGGGGTGTTTTGTTAGGCATCATAGTTGTGGCGCTGCTATGATGCTGATGACCTGCTATGTACCAGCTTAGGTGCTTTGACTTAGGTAGGCTGTTTAATTTAATCCTCCAACATCCCCATTTATTAATGAGGAAACTGAGACTTCATAAGCCCTCCTGGTCCAAGATCACACAGAAAGGAAAGAGCAGAGCTTGGAGGCAGCCTTGTTCTGTCTGACTCCCAGAATGTCCCTTTCCATTACTTCATGAAAGAAAGGGGTGAGGGGGTGTGGAATGCAACATGACTGGTTTCACAGCTGGGCTTCAGGCAGGGCCCGTCTATAGTCATCCCTGAGACCACGCTGGCCAGTATCATAAACCTAGGGTTGTGACATCACGGGATGACTCAGGCAGGAGGTGGCAGGACAGGGAAGCCCTGGTGAAGGGCTGGTCAGTTATAAACCTCAGTCTAAATAGGGACAGGGCGGGAACATTAGTAGACAGGGCTGGGCCACAGAATTGGGTGGTTTGGGTCAAATATGACTTGAAATTTATTTTGGAAAATATTTTCCAAAGTGTCTCACTGAGCCTTGTGGGAATGAAAAAATCAATTGGGGAAAGCCAAGAGGGAACGCTGACAAGGTTGGGAAGGCATGGGCAGCAGGGCTTGACTGCATAAAATTCAGGGCATCAGATGTTCCTGGGGGCAAACTGGCTATGGGTCTCTTCCTCCAGTTCCCCTGCCCTGGGAATTGTCTTTGTCATACAGCAGACTCAATCCCACATCTCTCTATTCTTCAGTGATTACAGTAACAGCCAACATTTACTGAGCTTGTAGTAAGTGCCAGACACTGTTCTGAGCACTTTACACCTTTATTTACCCTCTCAATCCTCAGGACAACCTGAAGTGGAAGATATTCCCATTATCCCCATTTTACAAATGAAGGAGAAAACAGAGGCTCAGAGGAGTGAAGTGAAAAAAACCCAGACTCACAAAGCTATTAAGAAACAGCGCTGGGATTCGAACTCCGGAGAGTACAGTCTGAATCACTTTGCTGTGTGTTCTTTGCACAGCATTGTAAAGATCTGATCCTATCACTAAATGAGATAATGCATGTTAAGCACTTAGCTCATTGCCTAACATTAGAGGACAAACATATTATAATACCAAGTACTACAACACTGATATGAATCTATTTTATTACTTTATAATGGCTTCTTCCATAGTTCTCCTTAGGGAGGGAGTTTTTGTGGGGAAAATACTTTGCTATCTGATTGGGATAGAAAAGAGCCTCCCAAGGACATGGGTCCAGCTGGAGCCAGGGCCTTATGGGTGGCAGGGAATGCCCGGCAAAGGAAGATGAGAAGAAATGGGAGATTTTGGTGAACTTGGAGGGGGCTGAGGAGCGGAGATGGGAGAGCAAGGAAGGCCAACAGGATGGAGGAAGGCTGTGTTTTGTGAGATGAGACTCCTCCCTGGGACCTGACTAAGGAGGTCAGCGAGTCCACTAAGCATACCGTCCTTGGTGGGAGATTACTGTTTGTGATGGGAACAGGAGAAGCAGCTGAACTTATGCTAGAGTCGATGTGTTGGAAGACGATAGCCATGGGGGAGCCAGTGCCCCAAAGGCTGTGGGTTCTGGAGAAGATGAGCCCACCGGGATTAGCAACGTCTGAGGGAGGCCGAGGAATTTTCCTTAGCTCCTAAAGGGTCAGGAGGTCTCCAGCTGACAGCTTCTGGGTGAAGTTGTTGTTACCTGTGCCATTGTTAACATGCCCTTCTCTCTCCATAGAATGCACGCTCTGGGAGGGCAGGGCTGGCTCTGCTCATTCATGTCGGCTTCCCAGGGCCAGCTCGGTCCTTGGAACTCAGCAGGCTTTTGACACATGGCTCTTGGGCGAATGAATGTAAGTCTCTGAACTAAGGATCACTGGTGCCTGCTTGCATGAATGCCAACTCAGTCATTCTTGATACCTCATCACAAGAAGGTGCTTTGGATGGTTCAGTTTGTTCATATCTGAAGTCATGGAACTGCTTGCCCTGACCTGCTCCGTGCTTCCCTAACTGCCACTGATGCCAACCCAACTCCATCTCTGGGCTCATTTTTTAGGCTTGAATTTGAGCATCATATTGTATGGGTTTTGTTGCTGCCATTTTCTCCTCCTTCTTTGGACTGACATTAGAGCAGTGGTTCTCACCTGGGGAAAATTTTCCCCTTTAGTAAACATCTGGCAATATCCAGACATACTTGTCACAACTAGGGAGATTGCTACTGGCATCTAGTGGGTAGAGGCCAGGGATGCTTCCAAACATCCTACAATGCATAGCACAGTCCCCCTTCTTTGTCTGCTTGATCTGCTATATAACTACCATAGACTGGGTGGCTTAAGCAGCAGACATTTATTTCTCACAGTTCTGAAAGCTGGGAAGTCCAAGATCAAATCTGCTGGCAGATTTCATTCCTGAGAGTCTTTTTCCTGGCTTGTAGACAGCCGCCTTCTCACTGGCTGTCTCACTGGTGCTCACGTGGCTATTCCTAGGTGAGTGAGTGCAGAAAGATAGAGAAATCTCTCTCTCTCTCTCTCTCTCTCTCTCTCTCTCGCTCTCGCTCTCTCGCTCTCGCTCTCTCGCTCTTGCTCTCTCATGCTTCCTCTTCTTATAAGGGCACTAATCCCATCATGAGGGTCCCACCCTCTTGACCTCATCTAAACCTAATTCTCTCACAAAGCCCCTACTTTCAAATACCATCATATTGGAGGTTAGGGCTTCAACATATGAATTTTGGGGAGACACAAACATTCAGCCCATAACACATCCCAAACAAAGAGTTAACCAGTCTAAAGGTTAACATGGTGAGGTTGAGAGATTCTGCATTAGAATATCGTGGTTAAGAGCATACTTATTGGAATATAAAAGAACTGGTTTGGCTCCTGACTCTGCCACTTACTTTAAGACAGAGATGAAAACGCTACCTTTAGGGTCATCAAGAGGATCAAACTGAGTCTGAGCAACAACTGGCTCCTGCCTTCTCCTTCCCCGAGTCCCCAACCCAGCACATACACTCAGTGTAGAACAGATAGCCAGATTCTCCATGGCCCAGGGACAGCTCGAATTCAGGTGTTTCAAGGTCCACGTGTTATTAGTTCAGAGGCCAAGCCTAGGGAAGCTAGTTCTCTGTCCCGTGAGCCGTGGCATGCTTCAGCCCTTCCATGCACCCAAGTCTGGGATGTGAGCACTTATGCTGGAAGTGACTTTAACTTAAAAAAAGTTATTTTTTTCTTTAATTGTCTTACACTCTGGGGGGTTAGTTTATGGAGCAGAACAAAAGTGTGAATGCAAATGATATACGCAACTAGGCAAATTGATATTTATACAAAAAATTTGGTTTTACTAAAGGAAGTACTTTTTGGGTGGGGGTCGTGGGAACAGGCAGCTCTATTCTAAGAAGCAGAAGTTCAGTCTCACAGAATTTATGCTACAAAAATTTATTGCACATTGACAGAACGTCAGAGCAGGAAGCGCCATCAGAGACCATCTTGCCAAACCCCCTCCTTTTACATTTGAGAAACTGAGGCCCGAAACGGAGGAGAAACTTCCTCAGGGTCACACCCAGGTTACCGACAGAGAAGAATTAGAACTGAAGGTTCCTGACACCCTGTCCAGACTGGTTCCACCCCACAGTGCTGCCTCTTTCCAAAGGGAGTCCCTATCAGGTTAGATGCCAAGGAATAGATGAATACCCCCTAAGTTTTCAGTTCAAGCTTCACACTAACGAAGAATTTGATTTTCAGAACCTTCTCCTTCAATGGGGTTTTTTCCCCTCTTGGTCTGGAGGCAGTATTGAAGCAATTCCCTCTGTGGGTGCCTTGCTCCACACGTAAACACATGTCTACCATACACAGGCACACACATTTGTCATTCCTTCCCAGAATGACTTAATGATTTCCATGTAACCAATATGTTGCAGCTGTTGGCTTTCTTCAGGCTGAAGCACTCAGAAAATCATCAGTTATCAAGTTGCCTTCCCGCCACTGATTTTCCCAGCCCGGATACATTTCCCCCTCTTTCCTTTTTTTTTTTTTTTAAAAAAAAAAAGGTAAGAAAGCAAGTTAAGAAAAAAAGTATTGGGACCCTCCTTCCAACCAAACCCAGAGTTAGCATCCCTGGAGGGTCTGCAGGGACCAGGCTGATACTATATTTTGGGGGGAGGCTTCCAATGGGAACAATTTTAGCTTGCCCATAGATGGAAGACAGCTTCCGATCAGGAGACACAGGAGGTGAAAGGTTGGGGTTGGGGAGGTGGGAAGAGTGCTTGGAGAAGACAGTGAGTCTAGTGAATGTGGTTAGAAAGTCTTGGGTGCAAATGCTGACTCTTTTGCTAGCTTTGTGACCTTGAGAAAATTGCTCACCATCTCTGAGCCTCAATTTTTAAATCTGCAAATCCTGTGCTCACTGGGTTATTGAGGAATACAGTGAGTGTTCCCTGCTTCCTTGTCTACCTTCCTTGATCTCTGGTCCACGGAATGTAACAAGTGATACTGGTTTCATGAACAAGGACACTGAACCACCAGTAGGTTTTCTTAAAGATAATAATGCAGAATGTCCTTTCGTTTGCATTTCCTCGTGTGGAATCTCCCTGTGACTTGCCCAGCATGTGCTCATCCTGGGGAGGATGAGGAGTGTGACAGCAGCAGAATATTTATTGAGCATTTACCATGGGCTGAGCATTAAATCTACATCATCTCCTTTAATCCTCTCAAGAGCCTATGAGGTGGGCTCTTATGTCCCCATTTTATAGATGAGCAAACCAGACTTCCTTAGTCTAGAGTCAGAAAACAAGTACATGGAAGTGATAGGGGATCAATATTCAGCTTTTAACATTCAGAGGAATTTCTGAGTCTGTTATAGGATCATAGTATCAAGTAAAAACAGACTTTTCTAAATTCTTTTTGATGTTATTGACAGATGGGGAGTGGGATGTAGATTTTCTTTTAAGGGATAGAGTGGGTTATCTCTTCTGCTTTTTAGGCTGAACCACGAGGCGAATGCCCACGGGAGGAAGACACGATATTGGGATGTCCATGCCAGAGAGAATGAAGAACTAAGTCGGGCTTCCCTGGTGGCGCAGTGGTTGAGAATCTGCCTGCCAATGCAGGGGACACGGGTTCGAGTCCTGGTCTGGGAAGATCCCACATGCCGCGGAGCAACTAGGCCCGTGAGCCACTATTACTGAGCCTGTGCTCCGCAACAAGAGAGGCCGCGACAGTGAGAGGCCCGCACACTGCAATGAAGAGTGGCCCTCACTTGCTGCAACTAGAGAAAGCCCTCGCCACAGAAACGAAGACCCAACACAGCCATAAATAAATAAATAAATAAATAAAATAATTTTTAAAAAAAGAACTAAGTCACCTTCCCCACCTCAGGGGACTGGGGGAAGAAGACAGGGAGAGAGAGATGCAGAGGAAGGGGCCAGTGAGAAGTGGGGTTTGCCAACATCGTCTCTGAGCTGAAGTGTCGGGACAGGGGACCTTGCTGGGTTGAGGAGAAAGCTGATGAAGAGGGGGGGCTTCTGTCGCATTCTCACGTGGGATTCTGAGCACAGACCCCCTTGCAGGTGCCCTCCCCCACGCTCTGTCAGTCTCAGACTGAGAGAGCCTGAGTTTGCTCTCTGGAGCCCTCCTCAAGTCTCAAGTGACATGGAAAGGAACCAGAGGCTTCTGTGAGTACCGAGGGGGATTTAGAAGTTAGTGGAGATTCAGGGCAGGGCTGTTGCTGAGGAAGGTTGCTGCCATCAGGCCAAGTGAGCTTTCGGCCAGGGACCACTCACATGTAGGCTTCCCAGACTGGAAACCACACAAGAGCCCAGGCAGACCTCAGGGGGCTGGAAGTGCCAGCGAGAGTGAGGTGGAGCTTGGTCAGCAAGGGTGGCGGGCCATGCTCCCAGGGGGCCCTGCCTGTGATCAGAGAACAGATGGCCGGAGTAATGCTCCAGTGTCATCAGCTGAACACCCAAGACAAGATCAGGCTGACTACTCCTCAACGGTTGCCAGCCAAACACAGCCAAAGTCAGACCCATAGACCCCTGGTGGAGACCAGCCAAGGACCACTAGGAGGTCAGGAGACCTCCACCCTTCTCTCCTTGCCACCCCCAGTGCCCCAAAGACACAGCTGGCCGCTATAAACCCAGACACCACCTTGGGGAGGAGAAGGGGGGAAGAGTGAAAATTGGAAAGACTGAGTGTTTCTCTAAAGGGATCAAGTCATCCCAAAGAGACAACTTCACCCAGCTCTGCTGGAGAGTTAGAACTGGGATAGACTGAATTTCTAAACTGAAAAGAGACTGTTCAAACCACAAGAGGCCGAGATATCATTAATTGGTTTGTCCAAGTTTCTCCACCAACTGTGGGGTGAGGATGCTTATGAAATTCTAGAAAATAAAGCAATGACATTTTCTTTGCACATCTGAGTGTAGGTGTAAGCCTGACTCCCTGATACATGATTGTTATAACATGTGCATAATAAATCCCTGTGAACAAATGGATACAAGCATGAATACATGAGAGAATGTAGGACTGATTGTAAGGCTGTTTCTTAGTTCCTGCTAAATACCTGTATTACACTGTCTTCAGGGTCTTAGAAGCAAAAAACAAAACATACCCAACCAGAATACAAATGATTTGTATTAGAAAACAGAATGCACTAGAACATTAGCCAACATGTAACATGAGATAGTAGACTAATAGTGATATTACATATGGATTAAGTGCACATTCAGTAATAGATAGGTACTATATTTTGTGGCAGTTTCTGACAACTTCCTCCTTAAGTTCATACTAATTTCAGAGTCCACTCACAGTCCTCTGTGATCCCAAGCAACACAGCTCAGTGGGGAAGTAGGAAAAAAAGTGTCAGGGTCTCCTTAGAACTTAGTCCTATGTCTGTGTCAGGGACAAGGGTGGGTGTTAGAAACTAGGGGTATGTACAAAGATGACAGCATAATTTCCCCTGCAGGAGCCATAAGAAGCAACACAGGGGACATTGAGCTGGACCTTGAAGAATGAGCTGTTGTCCCTCTGAGGGAGAAGGTAGAGAAGGTACAGGGAACAGCATGTGCAAACAGGAGTACAAGGAAGCACAGTATATTCAGTGATAGTAACACTTGGCGATATCCAGGAGGACAGACCCAACTAATAATGCCAGTTATTACACAAAGAGTGTTCACAAATCATGCGCTTTACCCATCCTATTTTGATTATGAGTCTGCAAGGTAGATACTATTATTCCCAGTCTATAGATGAGGAGACTGGGACATGAGAAGTAACCTGTTCAAGGCCACACAGCTAGGATGTGATGGAACCAGGAATCAAATCTAAGCAGTATGTCACACTATGGTATCCATCACTCCAAATTACCTTATTTAATCCTTACAGTGATGCTCTCAACTGTAGGTAGTGGTATCATAGAGGCACAGAAAAGTTAGTTAATATGCCGAAGATCACACAGCTTGGAAGTGGAGGAACAGTGATTCTAACTCAGGCAGATTCCAGACCCACTCCTAACCCTGTGCCCTGCAGCCTCCAGGGCACTGACAGTACTGTACTGAAATTGCCCGTTTATAGCTGATTCCCCCTTTAGGCCTTGGGTTACTTCAGGGCAGGGATCATGCATAATTGTTTAACCATTGAATCTCCAGCATCAGCACAGTGTCTGGCATATAGCAAGAGTCCCACCCATAGAGTATATGCTGTTTTAAGCATTAAGAGACAGTACAGTAAAGTTACCAGGAGCCCAAACTCCAGAGTCAGCCTCTCCAGGGTCAAACCCCAGCTCAGCCACTTCCAGCTCTGTAATCTTGGGCAAGTTCCTTCATCTTGGTATGTCTCGGTTTCTTCATCACTAAAATGGTGATAACAGTACCAACTTCATTGGCTTGCTGTATGAACTGAATTAGTACATGCAAAGCACTTAGATGAAACTCTCATATATAATTCATTACTTTTAAAATAAATTTATTTATTTATTTATTTTTGGCTGCATTGGGTCTTCGTTGCTGCGCGCGGGCTTTCTCTAGTTGCGGTGAGCGGGGGCTACCCTTCATTGCCGTGCGCATGCTTCTGATTGCGGTGGCTTCTCTTGTTGCGGCGCATGGGCTCCAGGCGCATGGGCTTCAGTAGTTGTGGCTCGCAGACTCAGTAGCTGTGGCGCACGGGCTTAGTTGCTCCGTGGCATGTGGGATCTTCCTGGACCAGGGCTCGAACCCGTGTCCCCTGCATTGGCAGGTGGATTCTTAACCACTGCGCCACCAGGGAAGTCCTATAATTCATTTTTTTAAAACATCTTTATTGGAGTATAACTATAATTCATTTTTAATAAGTTTTTGTTAGCATTCTTGCCGCCACCCAGTCCCTTGGGTCTAACTAAAATGACAGACAGATCTGTAGTTCCAACAAGTTTCAGGCTGAAGAATACAGGAGAAATTCAGCAATCCTGGACATATGTGATGACAGTCAACACAGACATCTGGCTTGAAATTGCCTTTAGAATGCTCATTACTGGGTTCTGGATCCCACTTATCTCTGTATTGCATGCATCCGTCTTACTGTGCCATATGCTGCTTGAGGGTATGGCTTAGGGAAATGATGCAGGTTTAAAATTTTTTCTCTGCCACGTAGTAATGGAGTAACTTCAGGTGAGTTTCCTAAATCTCAGCTGTGTGTGCAGTGAAGCAGGGATTATATAACAGAGCCTACGCCAGAGGTGCAAATTCAGGGGAATAACCTAAGTATTTGGCATTGTGCAGGCACAGAGCAGACCTTCAACAAATGTTTGCCCTCCCCTCCCCTCACCAGCTTGGTGTTTGCATCTTATTCATTGCTGAATCTCCCACAATGCCTTGCAGAGTAAGTGCTTCACACAATGCTTGATGAGTGCTTGAAGGAAGGCTTGTTAAATGCCCTGGGATGGATTGAGGACATTAAAGAGGGATGCGGGGTACAGAGGAACAAGGGAGAGTGGGTGGGGAGCCAGGAGGGGACCCTTCCTTTTTACTGTAAACATAGTCCAAGCCAAGGCAGAGGGGGCAGAGAGGAAGGCAGTCTGGGAGGCCCCCAGAGTGCGGGAGAAACCAGAGGAAGGTGGTGGGTGAGGAGTGAGTGGGGGCCCCTGGGCCCTGGCAGGTGGGCAAGGAGCTGAGCTACCAGCGCCTGTGAAGCAAGTGTGGGAGAGCAGGGCTGCAGAGCAAGCTTGCATGTATGAGAGGGAGGGGGCCCTGCCCTGCTGTAGGCTGGGGCTCTGGGGACAGTCTGGCCCTGCTCTGGCAGGTCAGAAGCCAGGCAGCTGACATCCCTTCTGTAATTACAAAAATACACATGTCTCATGCTTGTCAAGGGCTTTGTAATTCACACAGCCTGCGGGATGACTATGGAGTTGCCCATCTGATCCACGTGGTATCATGATCAACAGATGCCATTACCCCCATGAGAGGAGGTTCAGGGTGCCAATGGGACTTCTGATGAACATGCAGTAAGGGTGTGTACAGAGATGAGGGCACAATTAACTTCCCCTGTGGCTACAGGGGACGTTGAGCTGCATCTTGAAGAAAGATGTGCTTATCTGAGGGAGAAGGCAGAGAAGGACATTTCAGGCACAGGGAATAGAATATGCAAAGGGATGGGAGCCTGAGGAAGCACGGGGGATTCGGTGATAGTAACTATTGCTAACATATTGAGAGCATACACGTGCCAGGCACTGTTCAGAGGGTATCACACGCTGAACTCAACAACACATTCCAGGAAATGCTATTGGGATCTCCATTTTACAGGTGAGAAAACAGGCACAGAAAGTTTAAGTGATTTCCTTATGGTCACAATGATTATAAGTGGTGGAGCCAGGACTGGAAGACACTCAAGACTGGCAGATAGTGTGATCAAGGTGTGAAGGGCTAGGCAGTTAGGGATGAACCATATGGCTAGAGAGGTGGAGTGCGGCCAGATGGTAAGGAGGTGAAGGTACCTGGATTCTATCCTGTGGGCAATGGGGACCCACTGATGGTCTAAGCTGGGGAGTGTGGCACAGGGCAGAGGGTGAACCGGAGAGAATGAGGTCTTTGATGCTGTGCTGCGGAGATGGCCAGACACTTTGTTCTTACATGTGGGCCAGACTGCTCTCCATCTGCATAATCATCACCCATCCTGGAGCTCAAGTTCATCATCAGGACATGGGCTGTACCATTTCACAAGCTTTTCCTGGGAGACAAAAGCTCCACATGGCCCTATAGCATGCCTGTGGCACCTCCTGCATCACATTCTGTGTGCCCAGTGCCTGCGTTTCAGCTCTTTCTATATTCCTTGGATTGCTAGACATTCTTTACTTTTGTATTCAACACGCTAGCTAGGATTCCTTATTTCCCTAGGAAGACAGGCCAGTCTTAGAGGCCTTGAAAAGGTATTTCAGAAATCCTCAGTGGAAAGCTCTTCCACTAGGTATAACTCTAGACAAATGTCCTGCCTTGCTTTGTTCCTCATGTAAGTGTGGGCTGACCCTGCGAGGCAATCACAGTGGTAAATCAATTGACATGCCCTCGGGTCTCCAGCTGTGTGACCTTAGCCAGTTATTGTACCTTTCTGGGATGTACCCAAGAAATAGGAGGCTCTACTAGACAATACAGAATATATATATATATATATACTCCTCCCCAGCAAACAATGTTTGCTGTTTCCAGAACTTGACTTTTAAGTGTTTGATTTCATTCACTTGTTCAGCATATATTTGTATGGCCAGGCACTGTGCTAGGTGCTAGGGACATATTGGTACAAGACAGAGAGAGAGCCCTTGTTGTCATTCTGGCTGATTATTTACAGTAATTGATTCCATCTAACATCCATGTGCTGAGCACCTATGACCTGCCTGACCTCCTGGTAGAGCCTATGAGAGACACTGAGAAGGTTAAGATATGGTGCCTGCTGTAAAGAAGCTTTTTATTCAAATCTACCCCCTTAAGGGGAGACTTCAGCCAGCTGATGTGGACAGGAGGATTTCTTAAAATGTGCTCCTTTTACCCTTTGCCTGTAACTACAATCAGGTAAGTAGCCATGCCAGACCCTGTTTCTTTGTAGGATTGCTTCCAGGTCAATCCACCTCTGAGAAATGCCCCAGAGGCACTAGTTGTGAAACGGGCAAGGCTCAGTGTGCCCACAAGGTGGCGGCATTCTAGCACATTCCCAACTGCTGGGGTTATTGGGAAACAGTGCCTTCTGTTGGCAAGGAGGGAAGAGACCACTTCGTCTCTTATAGGGGCTGACAGTGGGTCTCATCTCCAGTGTTCTGTCAAGGTACTGACCTGGAAAGTCCTGAGGCCAGGGATGAGGGGAGAGGGCGATGATGCTGGACAAAGGAAAATGGTGCTAAATGTTGCCTTATCCAATCCAACAAACCTTTCTGGATGCCCTCCCTGAGTTCCCCTGATCCCAAGTCTGTGTCTGAAGATCTTCTTTGGGTCCCTCTACCTGAGCACCTGCCACATTGAATCTGCATCACTGATTTACCATTTCTTTCTCTTTCGTACAGCTGGGACCATATCCATTTCCTCTTGGAACCCCTGGTGTCTACACAAAATGTGGCCCAGAGTGAGGATTAAAGTTCTTTGTTGAATGAATGAAGCTTATTCTAAGCAAGAACTTAAAACAGACTCTCACTTGAGTACCGTAAGCCTGGTGAGGGCATCTCAGGCCACTAATAGCCTTGTCTTCAAAGATGGAAATTGCAAGATGGGAGACCAAGAGATGCAGTCCAAGATACCCTAATGGGAGTCGTTGGAGGAATGACCAGGATCCACTTTACATCTACTTCTGCCCAAAAGATGTCAGCATCTCTTGTCCACATCAGCCAGAGAATCAAGGTGGAGAAGATGGAAAATCCAGATCTGGCTGAGTCTGGTGCCCACTGGAGAAAACTTTGGCCTTTAATCTGGATTTTCACCTTGCATCCGTCTCTGACCGGGGAGGGGGCATGAATTTTGGTTCTGTAAGGGCGGGTCCACCAGTTGGAACAAGCAGCTTCAACCTGCTTCCCTGTCTCCTTCCAGCCAGGCCTTTCCACCTCTGCGGCTGGAGCTCCAGCAAAGAGGAAAGCAGTCAGAGGCACTCTGAAGGGCCCAACCTCCTTGCATTCCAGCCCTGGCCAAAGCCAGCCCAGGAACAAGTGGAGAGCCTCTCTTGGAGGAAGTGATTCAGAAACCGCGATGGCCTGGCGGCCCGCCGTGACTCACAGCACATCAATGGGGGAATTGTCTGTGGAGGCTGAGAATACCAAAGCTCTTTTCTTTCCTTCCTTTCTCCTTTTTTTTTTCTTTTTTTCCCTCCCCTTGGCGGCATTGCGCAACACCAGAGCTGCCCAGAAACATGTGTTTCTCATCACTGGCTCCAATAGCACTGGGGAGAAAACAAGACTGAGAGGGAAGAGACCACAGGGGAACTGCAGCGATTAAAGTGGGGTGGGGGGCTTCTCTTTCACCGCACCCGAGTCCTATTTCACCTTCCCCATCAACACCAGCATGCTCAAAGAGCATCTGGAATGGCAGAGAATAGAATTTTGGATCTGGGAGAAAACTTAGAGTCTGTCTCTTCTAATACCATTGTCTACAGGTGAGGAAACTGAGGCCCCGAGAAGAAAAGTGAGTGGCTTGCCAAATACCCTACAGCCACATTACATCTTGCGTTTTGCTGCAGCAACTGCACTTTCCTGTACCCAAATCAGGAAATGTCGTTTGACAAGGATGATTTTCTTTTTTTTTCATGAATACTGAAAAATGAGAAGTCGTATGTAGTTTCATTATAAATCTATCAATTGTCCCTTGCCCTTTATCTACCAGTCTTGGGAAACTGGTCTGCACAAGGTCACTTGTGAGGTCATCTGCAAGTTCTACAGGCCTTTTTGCAGTCCTCATCTGACTGGCCACTCTGTAGCATGTGACACTGGTGCCCACTGGCTTCTAGGTAGCAGCTCTTTGTTTTCCCTTCCTACCTCTGCAGCTTCCTCTTTTCAGCATCTTTTGCTTGTCCCCCCTCAACTGGCTCTCAAATGTCCAAGGTGCACAGAGCTCTGTCCTAGGCCCTCTTCTCTTTTCATTCATATCAATGTTCATGGTTTTAGCAACTACCAATTAGCTGATGACTCCCAGATCTTATCTACAGCTGGCTCATATTTTCTTAGCTACAGAGGTGTATAGGTAGCTGCATTCTCAGCACCTTCTTTGTATGCCCCAAACTGATCTCACCATTTTCCTCCGAAGCTCTTTGACTACTTTGATTTTATTGCCAAGCAACTACAGGACCAGTACAGTTAGTGTTTTGAAGCATGAGCTTTGGAATCTGATAGGCCTGGGCTTGACTCGCAGATATGCCACTTAACTAGCTAAGGGGCCTTGGCCAAGTTGCTTAACCTTCCAATTTCCTCATCCGTAAAATGGGCATAATAAAAATACCTACTTCATAAGGCTGTCATTAAGAGGAAATGAGTTAATAGCATTAGCACAATGCCTGGCACATAGTAAATGCTATAAGTGTTGAGCTGTTATTTTCATAATGCATCTCAGCATCCTTCCATTGAACCACACTGAATTCTAACCATTTCTTAAAGACAACTGGGCCTCTTACGATTCCAGGCCATTCTCCTGGTTTAGGATGCTCTTTATACTCTGCTCTGAGGCAAACTCTGACTCACCCTTCAGATGGAGTCCAACTGTCATGGCCTTAATAGGAAGTTAACAGCTCCTTCCTTTGTTCTTATAGAGTACTTCATTTCTACCACTGCCATAGCAATTATTACACTGAGTCCTAATTACCTACGTCTGGCCCCATCTCTCACTGCTTCTCCCATAACACTACTGCAATGGCAGACAACTGCCCCAAATAGTCCTGTTCTTGCACATCGTGATGCCTTTCCATATGCTGCTCACTCCGCATGGAAGGCCTTTCTTTTCAGGGTATGTCATCCTCTAAGAAGATACTTCCTCTGGAAAACTTTCCTGGAAGCCTGAGGCTGGGTTAGCTGTGCTTTCTTTGTGCCTCCATAGTGCCTTCAATGAATTTCCATGATACAACTCAGTGTATTCCATTTTTAACGCCAAATTATCTGTCATCTTCATTACACTTTACTGTGTCTTACCCATAACAAATATTCATTGATTATGTGCTATGTACCAGGAACTGTGCTTGGTACTAAAACTGCATGAGTGGATGAATGAATTTTCTGTTTCAATGTCTATTCTCCCCCTAGACTGTGAGCTTCTTGGGGGTACACTGAAGATGCTGAATGAATGAATAAAATGAGAGGAGATGGGAACTGTCGAGGAAAAGATCCACCAATGGTTATGGGTTAGGCATTAGAGAATGGCTTGATCTTATAGTAAGTTCATCCCACCTACATTTAATGAGTGCCTACTATATACCATGCACCGTGCTAGGTAATGGAGCTATAACTGAACAAGATTCCTCACAGTATAATGGGGGAGACAGACAAAGAAAACCAAACCATATGGGGTAGCTTGGTCACTGCCATGACGGTGTCTGCAGAGGGAGACTGACAGCAGGGCCAGCTTCCTGGGCGTTGGACCTTGGCAGTGACACAGAGCCTAACACTCAGAAGGGCCTCACTTGGTTTAATTCTCTTCTTGTTGCCATCTTGAAATTCTTAACAAGTTGAACTTTTGAACTTGTGTTTTGTAAGTGATGACTGATGGGACAGTGGAGCATATGTGTGAGGAAAGGAGATATGTGCACTATGTACACCCACTGCTGTCCCTTGCTGTCCCAAATGCAAACAGCCTCCCTCATGCCTCATGAGCACAGAATCCCAGTGGGCCTGTGATGTGTGGGAATTCAGTGGGACTCAAAGTGAGCACAGGTAAGTGTATTACATCTACAGCTAAGTAAGCAGTGAGTACTGACAGCCCCGAGAGGCCATGCTTTCTGTTTGAACAAGAACTTGACTTGCTTCAAAGGCAGAAAGAAGGCAATGATGTTCTAAGAAAAACAAACAACCGAGAAACCCTCTTATACTCGTTCTCACTAGTCAACAACTTATGCTGAAAATGATGACACAGAGGAAAGGGAAAGATAAGGTAACCCCTAGTTCCTTCTTCTAGTCCTTTCTTACTCATCAGTAAGCCGAAAGTAGAGAATGCATGCATATCAAGAAGTGAAATAAAACAGCTGAGTTAGTTTTCAGTTGCATTTCCACTACTCTTGTGAGAAGGAAATACGTATGCATGTATGAGCTATGAAATAAGAATTGTGTAATTTCATTGATTCTGCATATGAGTCAAAGTTGCATTTAAAGTTGGCATTATACAGGACTTTCCTGGTGGCATAGTGGTTAAGAATACGCCTGCCAATGCAGGGGACATGGGTTCGAGCCCTAGTCTGCAAAGACCCCACATGCTGCAGAGCAACTAAACCTCTGCGCCACAACTACTGAGCCTGTGCTCTAGAGCCCGCGAGCCACAACTACTGAGCCCGCATGCCACAACTACTGAAGCCCGTGCGCCTAGAGCCTGTGCTCCGCAACAAGAGAAGCCACCAAGATGAGAAGCCTGCGCACTGCAATGAAGAGTAGCCCAGGCCCGCCGCCATCTAGAGAAAGCCCGTGCACAGCAACAAAGACCCAATACAGCCAAAAATAAAATAAATAAAATAAATACATTTATTAAAAAAATAAAGTTCTTTAAAAAAATAAAGTTGGCATTATACAATATAAAAATAAATGGTAAGATTCATTCTAATAAAATTGTATTTATTTAATTTTTGTACTTAGAATGATATTAAGTAGCAAATAAAAAACACCATGACAAGTTGAGGAACAGATGGTAGAAGAAAGGAAAATGCTTTCTATTTTAGTACCTATAAGAGCACTCACTTTTTCCCTGCATTTCGAACAAGGGACCTTGCAAATTACATAGCCGGCCCTCAATGTGAGAGAGGGAAGTGTTTGAATTTTAGACTTGAGTAGCAGAGATGAAAAGTATCTCAGTGGTCCCTTGGCCAAGCCTTCCCTGTTTACCACCTGCCATATTGCATGTGAAGAAGCTGAGAACTAGAGGGGGTCTCAAGGTCACCCAAGACACAAGTGGATAAGCCAAGACTGGAACCCAGGTTGCCTGACCCCATTCCTTCTTAGTCCAGACACATAATATGTGCTCTCCCTTCTGTTAAGAATCCCACTTTAGGGCTTGGAAATAAGCTACTCCTTTGCAAGTTAAACCATCCAACGGGTACAGGAGGGATGATATGCAAAGTGATATGGTTTCCATCCAAGGCCAGGGAGGCATGACCAGCACTAGGTTAAAAGTAATACATTGTATTCAGGGGAAAATCAAGTAGTCAGCTGTTTGGTCCTTATCTTTCTTGACGTAGCAGCCGTATTTAATCTCTTCCTCTTCCTTCAAACACTCGCTTCGCTCGGGCTCCTATGTTCCACCTCCCTTTGTCTCCATTGCAGGTTCCTCCCCACCTTCCTGACTTTGTAACATTCAAGGGCCCCGGGAGTCAGTTCTCCAATCTTTTCTCTTTTTCTGTCCATGCTCATTCCTGTAGTGATCTCATCTAGTCTAATGACCCTTAATAACCATCTACATGCTGATGACTCACCTATTTATATTTCTAGCCCTGACCTCTCCCTGAATTCCTTCTAACATATCCAACTGTCTACT
Organism: Aethalodelphis obliquidens; assembly: GCF_003676395.1. NCBI lineage: Eukaryota > Metazoa > Chordata > Mammalia > Artiodactyla > Delphinidae > Aethalodelphis > Aethalodelphis obliquidens. The sequence continues at coordinate 50,494,618 of NW_020837952.1, forward strand.
CAACATCTCCACTCTGATGTCTGATAGGAATCACATGCTTAAAATCCAAACCTGAGCCCTTGAATATCCTCCCGACCCCAGCTGCTCCCTGCCTTGGTTAATGGCAGCTCAGTCCCTCCAGTCTCTCAGGTCAAAACCTTAGAGTTGTCCTGATTCCTTTTTCTCTTTCACGCTGCACATCCAATCCATGGGCAAATCCTAAAGGCTCTGCCTTCAAAATATATCAGAATCTGATCATTTTCCACCCCATCACTGCTTTGCCTTTGTCCACATCACTGTCATCACTCACCTGGATCCTTCTCATAACCTCTAAACCTCATAAACCCCATTTTGGCCCACATCTCTCTTTGAGCCAGAATGATTTCCTTAAACTGTAAGTCAGACCGTGTCGCCCCTCGGCTCAGAATCTCTCGATGGTTTCTCATCTTCCTCTGCAAAGCAGCACGCAAACCTTACAAGGACCACACAGCCTTATAGTGTCCAATCCCGGGCCTCTTTGACCTCAGCTCTCACTTGTGGCCCTTGCTTGCTTGCTCTGTTCCATCCACGTGGCCTCCTTGCTCTTCCTCCAAGTGTCCAGACACTCTCCCGCCCACCTTAGGGCCTGCTGTCCCCTTCCCAGAATGCTCTTTCCACAGAAATCTGCAAGGCTCGCTCCCTACAGGTTATTAAATGTCAGCTTCTCATGAGGCCTGCCTTGATCACCTTTTTGAAAACTTCCACCTGCTCCCATTCCCAAGCACGTTCTCTGTCCCCTTTCTCTGATTTTCATTCTCTGTAACACTTATCACCATCTAACATGCCATATAGTTGATTTTACACTCTGTTGATTGTCCATTTTTCCCTATTAGAACGTAATTGCTTGTTTGTCTGTTTTTTGTGCACTTTATTTAAGTGTCTGAACTTGCCATGCTAAGGGTTGGGGCCTACACCACCTTATGGCCAACAATTTGCCAAGGTATACTGGACCACCTTCCACGCTCAGCCCAAGGAGCCTCTGTGACTTCATATTCCAGCCTCTATCTGGCAGCTCCTTTGCCTGTTACTCTGGCTTGAAAATCATGCCATCCCTCAAGGTCTAGTTTAACGGTGACTTCCTCTTGGATGCCTTCCCTGACTCTCACCTTCCATGACCTTTGATTGACCTTCACTCTATCAGAAAACTAAGCAAATACAAGACAGGTAAGACCCTTTATGTGACTGCTCATGGAAATGAAAATGAATCCACACCAAAGTATACACTGGTGTATATTTGGAAGGCAATTTAGCAAATTAAAATGTGCATACCCTTTGACTCAGTAATCCACTACAAGGAACTTGTCCTACCAGAAAACCCAAGCAAGTGTACAAAGGTATGTGTGCCAAGACTTTGTAGTGCTTTTGTACTATCAGCAGGAGCTGGTTTAATAAACTTTTAATTCTACAGACTACTCCATGCTGATGGAAAAATGTGTCAAGATGTTAAGCAAAAACTAACTGTCAAATTGTTTGCAAAATATAATCTCACTGGTATTAAAGAAAAAAGTGATAGAAGGAAGGTAAGAAGAAAGGAAGGACAAAAGGAGAGAGGGAGGGAGGGAGGGAGGAAGGAAGGAAGGAAGGAAGGAAGGAGCTGTATGTTATACTGGAATTTTGGTTCTAAAGTATGAGAATAAGACAAAAAAGAATGCATATGGTAAAAATTACTCTTGAAAACCCCTAATACTACCCATAAAAGACAGTACAAAATTCCACCATTTCTCAATGTTTTCCTCCCATATTGGAACAGATTTCTGGCTTTTCCACGTAGCACTAGATAAAGTAATTACCATGCTGTACTTTGGGGCCCTACTGCATGAAAAATACTCCCTGTGTCGTAAAACACTAGCCTGCCCCTCAGCTGGTTATCAGTTCCTGCGGAAGCAGCAGGTCCACATCTCTCTTCTGGAGCCTCCTCTGGAGAATATGTTCATTGAGGAGAAAGGAGGGAGGAATTTCCTGCACTGTTCAAATTGATTATCTCTATCCCTCCATTATGTCTGTCTTTTCTCCGAGCATATTAAATACGTGTTTGATGTGACTCTACTATGTATATGCACGTGCCACTTGCTTTTTACTTTATATTCCTTTCCAGTGCTTGAATTTTATGAGTGTGTATTACTTTTATAATGAGTAATGCGATAAATGTTTGAAAAAAATCACCGCAAAGATGTAGAGATATAAAGTATACATCAAGATTCCTTTTTTTTTTTTTTTCTTTTTTTTTTGTGGTACGCGGGCCTCTCACTGTTGTGGCCTCTCCCGTTGCGGAGCACAGGCTCCGGACGCGCAGGCTCAGTGGCCACGGCTCACGGGCCCAGCTGCTCCGCGGCATGTGGGATCTTCCCGGACCGGGACACAAATCCGCGTCCCCTGCATTGGCTGGCGGACTCTCAACCACTGCGCCACCAGGGAAGCCCAACATCAAGATTCTTATATTAATTTTTTTAAGTAACCAATTGTTTAGAAGTGTTAAAAAGAGACTGTGGAGGGGATTAAGGGGCACAAACTACTATGTATAAAATAAATAAGCTATAAGGATATATCATACAGCACAGGGAATATAGTCAATACTTTATAATACCTATAAATGAAAAATAATCTATAAAAATTTTGAACCACTATGCTGCACACCTGAAACTAATATGGTAAATCAACTCTACCTCAATTACCAAAAAAGACACTGTGGAAGTTAAATTGTATTGTCTTTTCAACGAAAATGACAATAGGTGTTTTCTCTTCTCCCTCCCTCCCGCCCTCCTTCCCCTCCTCCCTCCTTCTTCCATTTCTGTGTGGTTACCTGTCGTTGTTGTTGTTGGAAGTTGCTAGCTTCAAGAAGGCAAAAAATGATGTAAAGGCACTGACAGGGAGCATGGACCAACCACACATAAGGCCCAGTACACAAAATGCTGTAGGTGAGTCTCTGTGGGGAAGAGGGTAGCGAAGAGGAAGAGAAGCACGGTTTGTCACTTCCCGTGTCCCTCTGCCTCCAGGACCTCGCTGTCTGCTCCATGAAAGGCCTCAGTGTTCAGATGCTGCTGCTGACCACCCCCACTGGATCGACAGTGGGTCCCAGCTCATGGTTCCCTATGTTTCTAGAAACCACATAATTGCAAGGACTCACTTTTGTACTTCCTACAATCCTGGAACACAGCAGGCCTTAAACGAAAATAGCTGGCTTTTATTGACCTCTTACTATTATATGTCAGACCTGGATTACCTGATATAACCTCGCAATAATCCTATGAGGCAGGAGGTAAATCTATATTTTACAGATAAGGAAACAGAGTCATAGACAGGCGAAGTGATTTCCCCAGGCTTGTAGGTCTGGGATTTGCAATGAGGTTCTTAGAATCTAGGGGTAGTCCTTTTAACCTGCCTCTAAAAACTATGTGTCAAATAAATAAATAAATGATGAGTACATCAGACTTGCCCTTATGAAGATCCCACCAGAAGATATTTCTGTAATGAAATGGAGGTGGGAGTAGTTGTGTGTAAGAACTGAGTCATTCACACTTTTCAGCTTGTCATCCCTCATGAACTGGTAGGCCAGCTAAGGTTAGGGCCAAAAATCTTTGGGGAACACACAGACTGAATCGTGGGTCTGTTCCAGAATTCTCTTAACAGATTCACTTGGCCCCAACCTCCAAGTAAGTTTCATTCTACCCTCCCTGGTTCTGCAAACCATTAGTTTGGAGTCATAAATGCAAGGTATGTACAAAGAAGGCAGTAGGAAAAGAAGGTCCATGAGAAAACCACTTTTTCCACCTGCAAAAGTTGGAGTAATCACTAGAAAGATGGCAGAACTGTTAAAAGAATGATGATGGCGGGCACCTTGCTTTCTCGTATCCATTCTCCTCTTCTTCCATGGTTAAAGAACCACTACTTTGTAGTTGTACATATGGCTGCCCAGAGTCAAGGCTACACCTATCAGGCTCCTTTCAAATTAGATATGGCCATATGACTATGTTCTGGCAAGTGAGATTTAAGTGGAAGTTTCATATGATAGCTTCTGAGAAACTTCCTTAAGGGGGAGGTGACACATATCTTTCCCCCCTCTTCTTCATCTTTCCTCCTTCCTGCTGGCTGAAATACAGATGTGATGGCAGGGACTAAAGCAGCTATCTTGGACCATGAGGCATGTATATCAATATCTACCTTCTGAAGATAAGGAAACTAAGAATGGAATGAGGGCAATAAGCTAGAAGGAGCTTGAGTCCTTGAGGTTTTCATGGAGCAGAGCCATCATACTAGTCCTGCACTGCCTTCTTCAGGGCCTCAATGCAAAAGAAAATTAAACTTCCATCATATTTAAGGCATATTATTTTGAGTCTCTGTTACACCAATTAGTATACATCATCATGGTTTCTTTGAAGGAGTCTAGAATTGGTAGTAAGAAGACTTGTATTATTTCTGCTTTTGCCTCTAACTTATTATATGATTCTAAGTTCTCTTATTCCTAATCTAGAAGTTAGAACAAAATATAGTTCCTTCACATACATTGGTTTTTATAGTAAACTATATTTAATAACAAAGAGAAAAGAAATTTGGGAAGTAGATGTCAAAAAAGTTGAGGGGATGTGCTTACACTGTTGTTCTTTGGCTTTGGGTTACCAAAGGGAAGAGACTCCACTTTAATCAATTAATTTAAGTGCAAAGGAGAGTGTACAAAATCCAAAGGATAAAAATTCAAGCTACAGTAAGTCCAGAGATGAAGGTGGGCCCCAGAAAAGGTGGAAACAGGGATTCTCTATGTCTCTTAACTCTACTACTCTGTATTTCATATTCAGTTTTTGTTGCTGTAGACTTTTCTCTGACACAAGGCAAGTTTCACAACTTAACAGCTTTAGCCATTTTAAAGGGATGACTCTCTTTTTTCATTCTATTGTCAGTACTCTCAGGGAAGAACTCTGATTGGTCCATCTTGGTTCAACTTCTCTCTCTGCAGAACAGTTAGTCATTGCCATGAAGCACATTGTGGAAGAGAACGGGTATGTGTGAATTTCATACCATGTGGAGATTGAATGTTATACAATGAGTATGTGTTGTTTTCATAATGAATGATGAGATAAATGTTTGAAGTAATGAGATAAGTGTAGGGAGTGGGGAGTAGGAGGGCATAAGGATGTGGACACACTTTCTAAAAAGGTGAGGCTGGACAGCACATCCCTTAGGTGACCACTGCAGATGTTCAAGAATGGTGAGAACGATTCTATTGGCAATGGAGCAAAGTGTGGTGGACAGGGTGGAAGTCAGGAAACCTGCTTTCTAGCCCTGGCAACATAAAGCTATTTGGTACATGTCTTTCTGCAGTGAGTTATAGTTTCCACATCTGTAAAGTAATGAGGTTAAATTAATTTCAATTTGCTCTGTTGTTTTCAAAGTTTTTTAGTTTAGTGTTTTAGTTTCTTGGGGTATTGGTGAGGGTGTTGAGGATCGCCACTAGATCTTCTTTTCATTCCCTACAAAACACACATGCCCGCACCCATACACACGCTGACACACACTGAGACACACACACACACACACACATACACACACGGTGGATCCTGAATCATGTCTGTCCTTCAGAGTTCTCTGGGTTAGATGATCTCAAGTGTCCCTTATAAATTCCAAATGTCCATGGGTCTATACAAATTGGGAACTGTCTGGGGCTTTGAGCCTTAAATTCTAGAGAACAGCAGCTGATACAGAGAAAGGTAATAATTATGAAGGTCCAAACAAATGTCTAGGAATTTCTATTCTCCTTTGCTCTTACTCTCCCACCTGCCATAGCCAGTGGTAGGATTTGTTCTTTCACTAGTGGTAGAAGACAAAGTACAATCAGTAGCCCCCTGAGGAGGTGTACTTATGAAAAAAGATGTATACTAGCCCTATTTATACACAACATCTTGCCCATTTATGTGCACATATATCTCAATCTTTAAACATGTGTACATTAAGATGTATGGTATCTTTTGGTCTGGGGCTATTTTCTTAATCAACAGTTACTAAAGTAGAGAAACTCTGATGTGTGGGATTGGAGAGAAATTTTGATTGTCTTAAAGAAAGCTGGGAATGGCTGTCCCCTGGGTTAAGTTTCTGGTCAGGAGTCTTCTCCCAGTGGGCAGGTGAGTGTCTCCTGTTTGTCTATTGCTTGGGGCAGGGACGGCCCCGCCATGCTTGCTGTTCCCTCTGATCCCTCTACAGGACAGACTCCCCTCTCCCTTGTGAGAAGAGAGATTCTCCCAAGCACGAAGCCACGCTGTCTGGAACTGGCACCTTCCCTGTGGGAACTCAGAGTCACTCTCAACAGCCCTTTCTTGCTCTCTGCAGCCTGAGAACTGGGGAGGCGGTCAGCTGGGTGGTTCTCACGTTGAGAAACTGGGTGGGGCCTGGGGAACCCTTCGGCCTTGGTCAAGCAGCTAGACCTAGGTCCCTCGCTGGGAATTCTATATAATGCAGAGATGGCCAGAGAAAGAGAGCTTTGTGGATACAGTCCCCTCCCATCAGGCCGTAGATGGGCTGGCCGCTGACACTGATGTGGGCTGAGAAACGTGGCTGGCTGTGGTGTGTAAGCGGGGCAAAATGGATCTCCATGAGGATCTGATGCGGGCCCCTTCTGGGTAATGTACTAAAACAAAACAAAAACCTTAGCTTTTGTTTGTAGAGTAGGTTTAGCAAAACAAACAAAGTTTCTTGGGATTGAGGGTGGGTGGGATGTTCTTTGGCAAAGGGGGGGGTCATGCCTTGGAGACGGGACTTCTCAGTGGATAGTTAGTTAGTTGGGGAGAGAGAAGAGGGGAGATAGCCATGCAAAGGATGCTGTTTCAGAAATGGACAGGGAGAAGCCAGGTGGCTTCTCCTCCAAAATTGTCCCTTCCTCTTGAATGGGACCCAGCAGCAGAATCAAGAATTGCCCACCCAACATGGCTGAACAGGACCCTCACCACCACGGATGGACCTTGACGCAAAGCACTGGCTTCACATGGATGAAATGACCAAGTCTGTCTTCCATATTCCAGGCACAATACACGAAGAGATTTCCCCTGATATCAAGGAGCTCTCTGTGTTTTAGGGAAGACAGATCAGCCAGCAGGTGAACACGATCCAGTGCCATGACAGAGGAGTGCTATGGGGCACCCAGCAGGGGAGCCTCACCAGGACCTGAGGAACCAGAGAGGCTTCCTGGAGGAAGCGATGTTCAAGCTGAGAATTCAAGGGTGAGTTGGGGCATGTGTGTGGGGCGTGTTCAAGACAGAAGGTATTGCACACGCAAAAGACTAGGGGTGAGAGAAAGATGGTGAGCTCTCGGAATTCAACACGGCTGAAGATTTTACTGCATGTAGGTTGAGGAGAGATGAAATGATGCCAGAGAAGTGAGCCTGGGCCTGATCATGCAGGACGGTGCTGAGGAGTCTGAACTTGATCCTGGGCACAAAGGGGTCCCCTGGTAGGTACTGAGCAAGAGCAGCATGATTAGAAGCGAGCTTTGGAAGCCTCACTGCGGCTCCTCTGTGGACACCGAATCTGCAGGGGATGAGACTAAAGGCTGGAAGGCCACTGCTGAAACCCAGGCAAGCGGTGGTGAAAACGGGAGCTTAGGCAGCAGCAGTGGGAGATGGTCACCGGATGAGGGCGACTGGATGTGGGCGGTGAGGGGGAAGGAGAAGGGAGAGGCAAAGGTGATGCCAGGTTTACAGCTTAGCAGAGACTGAGGTTTTCCAAGCTGAGAACTCTTAGATCTTTGACGAAGCCAATTTTGCAACCCACCTGTCGCTGAGGGAAGTTCTGGAGTGGGGGTCAGGGGTGGGGGCACAGGGTGTTCCAATAAAGAGAGTGGCCCTGATGGAAAGACTAGACCATGGTTTGCATATTTATTGTCTGTCTTTCCCACTAGAATGTTCATGCTATGAGGGTAGAGACTTTTGGTGTTATTTTCTATTGTGCCCCAGTTGCTAGAATAATGCCTGGCACACAGGAGACTCGCAAAAAAATATTTGTTGAGTGGAAAAATGACGGAGGCTAGAGACACAGGATCAGGGGATTTGCCACTATAATCAGTGGGATGGAATGACTGGACCTTTTTGAGATGTCACAGAAGTGTCTCTGGTTTCATCATTTTCTTTTATCACAGGGTGACCAGGATGGCAGAAATGACCAGGATGGGGAGAAGAAGGATGGCGGCATATGTAGGCACATGTGAATATACAAAATACACACCTAGATCACAGATAAGCAAGTACATACCCAGTGATAACTTCATTACAGTGGTTTCATTGTCATCCTCAGCATCATTATCATTACAAGTCTGAGACCTTAACATGCACCAGGCGCTTTATATACATCATCCCACTTAATTGTCACCACGACCTTATGGAGTAGATCCTGTTGTGAGCACAGGCCTCTCTGACTCTGAGGTCACCTTCCCCCTCTTCCAGGGTCTCATCTCAGGTAAGGAACAAAAGTATGGTTGAAACACAGACTACGGGCTGAGAGAAAACTGTCCCAGGAGGCCTCTTGGTTTGTCAGAGTCCGAATGGGCTGAGAACTCCCCCGATCCTGATCTGGCTGGGCCCTCAGAGGGAAGCAGTGTTGTGTTGGTTTGTTTCTTTGTCACCCACCCCCAGGCCTTGTCAAAGAGTTCCCAGACCTGACACAACACCTAACAGAACACTGTCTCCTGCAGAGTCTCTTTCCAAAACCATTCCCAACTCAGTGCTCTGCTGGGGAGAGCCAGGAGCAGATGCCTGTGGTGTCCCCTGCAGGGATCACAGGGTGGACACTTGGGGCTGTTGTCCATCTGCCTCAGATATGGCAGCTTAGGCTGGGGTGATTTGGGGATCAGGCAATGGCTGGTGTCCTGTGTACTGGGTTGACACTGGAGGTGCTATAAGCAGCGTGTTCCATGCAACTCTGTACCCAGCCCCAAAGCATTGAATCTCTTCCCTTGCACCTGAGGGCAACCTCTGCAGAGACGAGTCACTGCTTTGGGGGAAGGAGGTTACTATGGAACCTTAAACTGAAGGCACCGCATTTATGAGTATTAAGCTAAAAGTCAGCTAAGCTAAGTGCAGGCTGACGGATTTAATTGCCTGCTTGTGTTCTGTTTGTTCTTACTGCAGACTTGGTGAAAACCTCCCTGAGCTAGTGGTGAGGGGGGAGGTGAGGCCACAGACGGACCCACTGAGGGGGCCAGATTGCTACCTCTGCCCTGGGAGGCCCATCAGCCGTTAGAAGCTGAATCAGTGCTCAGGTGTTGCTGTTCCACGAGGACCACAGGTGGCTTGTCCAGCAAGAACTAATATTTGTCCCCAAGACAAATTGTTCAGCTCTTATTCAGACTGCTATTAACAATCCCTATCGAGTGGTCCAGGACACTGAGGAAGGGATAGTGGAGTAAAAAGGCAAAGAAAAAGGGAAAGTCCCACTGGGATCAACACCGAGCAGGTATCTTAGATGATACCAGCCCAAGATCTCCCCTGAGGACCCTCTCCAACCACTGCCCCCGTTGCACATGTATCAAAAGCAATGTTGAACGCCCTTCATTAAGTCTTCCACCTTCACAGCACAGTGTATCGGCTTGGAGAGAAGTTTCGGGTGATGTCCACAAGGCTTGCCCATCAAGGTGTGTCACAGGGAATGGAAGCCAGTCATTTCTACCTGGGAAGGGCTTGGGTATTTAGAAGGATCTGGGCAGAGGCAATAGGTCCCAGACAGCCTGGCACTGGCAAGATTTATCTGGGCATTTGTCAGGGAAATGCCTGCTGGTTCCAGGGAGTTTCCCTATCTGTGAAGCCCGGAGATGCATGGAAGGGGCCCAGGGCCAACCCAAAGTCTCATTCTAGCCTCCTTGTTCAAGCACATGCCAATCACAATAGTGTTCATCCTTGAACACCACCCTCGTGCCAGGCCTAGTGCTACATGATCTCATTCCATCCTTCCAACAGCAAACACAGTTGGGGATTTTTCTCCCCCTTTACACAGATGAGAAAACTAATTTCAGAGGCTAAGTGACACAGTGCATGACAGAACCACGATGATTCAAACTCCAGCCAGTCTGGTTTCAAAGCCCCAATTCTCTTCAATTCAGTTAAACAAATACCTATTGGACATATACCTTGTGGCAAAGGGAATTCAGAGACAAATAGCACAGTCACAGTCCTCAAAGAGCTTACTGTCTAACAGACTTTTACTAGAAATTTCGACACATCCCTGAAAATGCTATAGCAGAGATGCAAGCACACAGGACTTGGGGATGTCGGGAGGGATTCACTCTTTCTGGGTAATCAGGGATGCTTTCTTCAGAAGCAGAGATCCTTGAACTGACTTTTAAACTTTTAGGTAGGAGTGTTCCAGGGGAAGAAGAACCTTCCATGCATTGGTATGTAAAACTACATTCTAGGATGTTTCCTGAACGATTGTTCACAGAAGACTTGGGGGCTCATTGGTAGGAGAATGGCTGAATAAACTGTTGTCCATCCACACCAAGAAATATCTTGAAATGATTAAAAGGTATGAATTAGAGTCGTATAAAGATGACATAAGATTTGTTGAGTGAAAAGCAAGTTTGTATGGAAACACAAAAGACCCTGAATAGCCAAAGCAATCTTGAGAACTAAAGAAGGAACTGGAGGAATCAGGCTCCCAGACTTCAGACTATACTACAAAGCTACAGTTATCAAAACGGTATGGTACTGGCACAAAAACAGAAAGATAGATCAATGGAACAGGATAGAAAGCCCAGAGATAAACCCACGCACATATGGTCACCTTATCTTTGACAAAGGAGGCAGAAATGTACCATGGGGAAAGGACAGCCTATTCAATAAGTGGTGCTGGGAAAACTGGACAGCTACATGTAAAAGTATGAAGTTAGATCACTCCCTAACACCATACACAAAAATAAGCTCAAAATGGATTAAAGACCTAAATGTAAGGCCAGAAACTATCAAACTCTTAGAGGAAAACATAGGCAGAACACTCTATGACATAAATCACAGCAAGATTCTTTCTGACCCACCTCCTAGAGTAATGGAAATAAAAACAAGAGTAAACAAATGGGACCTAATGAAACTTAAAAGCTTTTGCGCAGCAAAGGAAACCATAAAGAAGACCAAAAGACAACCCTCAGAATGGGAGAAAATATTTGCAAATGAAGCAACTGACAAAGGATTGATCTCCAAAATTTATAAGCAGCTCATGCAGCTTAATAACAAAAAAACAAACAACCCAATCCAAAAATGGGCAGAAGACCTAAATAGACATTTCTCCAAAGAAGATATACAGAGTGCCAACAAACACATGAGAGAATGCTCAACATCACTAATCATGAGAGAAATGCAAATCAAAACTACAATGAGATATCATCTCACACCAGTCAGAATGGCTATCATCAAAAAATCTAGAAACAATAAATGCTGGAGAGGGTGTGGAGAAAAGGGAACACTCTTACACTGTTGGTGGAAATGTAAATTGATACAGCCACTGTGGAGAACAGTATGGAGGTTCCTTAAAAAGCTACAAATAGAACTACCATATGACCCAGCAATCCCACTACTGGGCATATACCCTGAGAAAACCATAATTCAAAAAGAGTCATGTACCAAAATGTTCATTGCAGCTCTATTTACAATAGCCCAGAGATGGAAACAACCTAAGTGTCCATCATCGGATGAATGGATAAAGAAGATGTGGCACATATATACAATGGAATATTACTCAGCCATAAAAAGAGACGAAATTGAGCTATCTGTAATGAGGTGGATAGACCTAGAGTCTGTCATACAGAGTGAAGTAAGTCAGAAAGAGAGAGACAAATACCGTATGCTAACACATATATATGGAATTTAAAAAAAAAAATGTCATGAAAAACCTAGGGGTGAAACAGGAATAAAGACACAGACTTACTAGAGAATGGACTTGAGGCTATGGGGAGGGGGAAGTGTAAACGGTGACAAAGCGATAAAGAGGCATGGACATATATACACTACCAAACGTAAGGTAGATAGCTAGTGGGAAGCAGCCGCATAGCACAGGGAGATCAGCTCGGTGCTTTGTGACCGCCTGGAGGGGTGGGATAGGGAGGGTGGGAGGGAGGGAGACGCAAGCGGGAAGAGATATGGGAACATATGTATATATATAACTGATTCATTTTGTTGTGAAGCTGAAACTAACATACCATTGTAAAGCAATTATACTCCAATAAAGATGTTAAAAAAAAAAAAAAGCAAGTTGCAGAAAAGTGTTTTGCATGTATGTATGTATACACACACACACACACACACACACACACACACACACACATCCATACATGCTGATGTGAACTCAGAGAAAGGGATTCCTTGTGAAAGATGCAGCATGGACAAAGTCAAGGAGATGGAAACCACTGTTTGGGGAGCTACCAAGAGCTTAGTTCTGCTGGAGTATCACAAGGAAGGTGAACCCTCAGAGGGAAGCAGGAGATTCCCAGGGGTTGAAAAGCAGGTTTGGTTGGAGTTTGGAGTGAGGGTTTGGTATGGCGATTGGATAGGCATCTCTGGGCAGGGGGCCTGAGCCGGGGAGACTCAAGCCTGGGTTCCAATAGGGATTTGGTGTTGTAACGGTCACAGCCACAAAGAGGGTGTTGGGACTGAATTTGGATCTAGAATGGAGACAGAGGTGGTGAAGGAGGAGAAATGCTGGGAGAGTCCGGACATCTGTGGCCTAGATCAGTCAAGCATGAGCTCACCGGGGGCTCTTAGAGTCCCTTCCCCTCTCTAGACCTTTCCCATCTACTCCCAACTCTCTCCAAGTGTGGGGTACCAGATCCCACATGATGTCCTAGTCTCTCCAAGTGTGGGGTACCAGATCCCACATGATGTCCTAGTCACACCCAGGCAAGATCCTTTAGCAATCAGCCCAGGCAAGACAATGAGCTCCGACCACCTCTCCTTCCCCACCGCTCCACTGAAAACGCTCTTACTGAGAGTATCAGTGTCACCAAGAGACTTTCTCCTTCTTCTTACTTCTTCCCTCAAAAGTGTTTGATTCAGGGCATCCCTTGGACACTCTCTGGTTCTTCTTCTCACTTGCAGGCTGCTCTCCTTTGCTGACTTCCCTTTCTTTAGCTGAAATCTTAAAGCTGCCTACTCTAGATGTGATTCTGAGTCCTCTGCCTAGGGGATCCCACCTAGTCTTTTGGGAGGAGGACCTAATAATATTTCTTCTTTATTCCTCTGTTTCGATGAGGAGAATAATTTCTAGAATATCCTGAGCCTTTTGACATACTCCTTACTTTCTCTGTCCTACTGAGATGGAGTGTGCTACTTACTTGATGAGTTTGGGAGGCGGACAAAGCCTCCACTGTAGTTTTCTTGGTGCTTACTGCTCTACAAAATTATCTTGTTTATGTGTCTACATCTTTCTTTTCTGTTTCACCTAGTAGAATATAAGCTACATGAGGGCAGGGGCCTAGTCTGTCTTGTTTATCACTATATCCCCAGTACCTCAATACCTACACATAACAGGGGTTCAGTAAATATTTTGTTATTGAATGAATGAATTCATGATCCTTGATCCCTATGTCTAAAAGGTCCTTCTTTCCCCAAGGAGATGTTAGGATTACTTACTTTTAAACTACGGTTCCCTGTGGTTCCTCATGTAAATCTCTCTTCTTAGTCAAGTCCTCATGTATTTTTCCTGATTGCGGCTTAAGCTCAAAAGTAACCTTCTCTGTGCATTCTTCTTTAATTTTTTAAGGAAAAATTATTCACTCCCTTCTGACCACTTTGCCTCTGCATTAATTCTTACAATTATTTAATTCTACATGATAGTAGAGTTTGTTGCTTCTTTGTCTCCGCCATCAGATTGTAATCTCCCTGAGGACAGAGAGGCCATGCTCTACTTTTCTCTGTATTCCCCCAGCACCTAGCTCAGCATGCCTTACACTCCAGTGTACTTTGTTGAACAGGATGGAATCTGGCTGACGGTACTCTCATAACATTGCTTGCACAGACTGGCCAACTGGTTTACCTGCTTTGCCTAACAAAGCCTTCTTAGGTCTAGGTTCACTCCCTGTTCCAGAAGGCAATCCTCTCTACTCAACTTGCCAGATAGGTTTCATCCTTTTGGATTCAGATTTTCCTACCTGTTCAGAGTCGTAAATTTCAATGGCCAAGCTACAAGTCTAATGCCATTCATTATTTTCTCTCTCATGCTCATGGCATATTTCAAAATTAACATCTAAAGTCAAGAATAAAAGGATTACCAAACTTATCTTTTTCTTCTCTCTTGCGGTTTCTTCCATATGGCCAGGCTATCACTAATGTCAAATATCCCAGTTCTGGAAATGTAGACTGGGCAAAGTTACTCCTTCCATTTTCAGAGGAAAGTTGTGAAGTTCAGCAAAATATTGTTCCTTCTCTTCTCCACACATCTTCACTTGTTAAATTCCATGTATCGTTTAGGGCTCAGCATAGTGTAATCCTCTCCATGTTTCACTTATCACTTTTGTCATAATAATCTTAGTTATTGAGCACCTACTATGTGCCTCGCTGTGCCCTAAATGACTTTACCCACACAACCTCTAATATTCTCAACAACCATGGACATACATATTATCCCATTTACCATATGAGAAAACCAACACTCAGAGAGGCAGAGGTACTCAACCACAGATACCCAGCTAGTATGTGACCAGGCAAGACTGGAATCCAGCTCCACCTGACTGGAAAGACTGTGTTTTCTCCACTGTATTAAGGTGTCACAGCTGCTGACTCAATCCACCATTCTCAGTGGCACAAGACTTTATTCAACAAATATTTATTAAATACCTCCTAAGTGCCAGGAACTATTCTAAGCACTCAGGATACATTCGTGGGTATAGCAAACAAAAGCTCCTGCCTGCATGGAGGTTATATTCTAGTGGAGGGAGATACACAAAAATGATAAAAAGAATAAAAAACCTACGAAGTACTAGAAAGTAATAAGTGGTATGGATAAAACCAGCAGGATGAGGGGGTAGAGAGTCCTGAGGGCATGAGTGGTAAATGCAGTTTCAAATACGGTTGTTGAGAGCCACATTTAGACAATGATGTTTGAGCTAAGACTTGAAAGAGGTAGGAGAGTCACATAGCATTGGGGAGACAGTCTGGGGAACATTCTAGGGAAAGAACATCTCGAGTAGGCAGATGGTGGAAAGGCTCTGAGGTGGGAGCTCGCCTGGCAAGATCAAGGAATGGCCAAAAGGCTAATGTAGCTTGGTGGAGTAAGGGGTCAGACGGTCTAGGAGATGACATCACAGAGGTAACAGGGGTTGAGATGGTGTATGGCAGTGGTTCTCAACAAGGGGTGATTTTACCCCAGGGGATATTTGTCAACGTCTGGAGACATTTTTGTTCGTCACAACTTTGGGAGGCGGTGCTACTGGCATCTAGTGAACAAAGGCCAAGCATGCTGCTAAACATCCTGCAATGCATAGGACAGCCCCCTGACAAAAGAGAATTATCCGGCCCCAAATACCCATAATGTTGACAGTGAGAAATTCTAGTGTGAATTTGACTTTTGCTTTTGCAAAAGGACTTTGGCTTTTGCTGTGAATAACATGGTGCACCTTTGGGGATCCTGAACAGAGGAGTGACATGGCCTGATTTATATTTTGAAAGGAGCCTCTGGCTGCTGTTTTGACAATAAATAGAATGTGGGGAAGGGGCAAGGGAGGAAGCAGAGAGGCCAGCCTGGAGGTTACTGCCAGAACCCGGGAGTGAGATATCTGTAGGATGGAAGGTCCTGGAATCCAGGTAGGGAGAAAAGTAGCACTGTTGAGCACCTAGAGGGTGCCAGACTTCCACACTCATTTTCTTTTTAGACTGTATCTAATCTTTATGAGCCCCAGCACTTAGATTGGAGTTTAGTTACTTAAGTAGTTTGATAACCCTGAATGCAAACAAGGCTCTGAATAGAAAGAAGAGTGTTTTTATTTCATACTTTCTGGTCATTCAGTGTTTTTCTGGATGATGCTATTTCTACACCAATAGAGCAGATGCCTGGGCATATGTCCTTCTAGAGGCACATGAAGAAACCTCTTAGGGGTGCCCAGGTGGAGTTCTGCTATAGTCTTCTTATGTCATCATTCAGTAAATATGCCCTTGAGAAGCACCTTGATGAGGATGTCTGTTACATATTCTGTTAAGAATAGACTCTTGCACCGGGCACCTGAAGCCAGGGTGCTGTCATTTTTACTGGCAGAGCCAAGCCCTTGAAAATGTCTATATTAGGGTCTTTCCTCCAAAGACTGGAAGGTCATCTATCCAAGAGCCAACGAGTAGACATGAGGGGGGATTGTAGGAGAGCAAGAAGCTGAGCCAATAAAATCCCAGAATGGTGACTTGTAGCAAGTAGTGATGAAAAGTGAACTTGTTTCGGTCATGCCAATGGAGTAATTCACGGCCACATCAATACTGTGGTCCTACTCTGCCTCTGTTGGGGAGAGAAGGAGTGTAGTAGATGCTGTTGGTGCACCTTTCCTCCATTTCTACTGCCATCCACATTCCAGGGTAGGTGACCAGACTGACCAAGCCCTTCCTTCTTGGAAACCTCTCCTCTCAAGGTTTCCATGGCCATACATTTTATCCCATCAACCCTTACTTATACCATTTCTTCTGCCTAGAATGCCTGTATTAATTTCCTAGGGTCACCATGACAGATTGGATGACTTAAAAGAGCAGAAATTCATTGTCTCACAGTTCTGGAGGCTAGAATTCTGAAATCAAAGATTGTCAGGGTCACACTCCCTCTGAAACTTGCAGGGGAATCCTTCTCGGCTCCTTCCTAGCTTCTGATGGTTCGTCAGCAATCCTGGGTGTTCCTGGGCTTGCAGCTGCATCACTCCAATCTCTGCCTTGGTCATCATACAGCAATCTTCCCATGTCTCTGTTGTCACAGGGCCATCTTCTTATAATGATACCAGTCATATTGGATGTGGAGTCCACCCTACTCCAGTAGGACCTCATCCTAACTTAAGTAACTAATCTGCAACAAAATTATTTCCAAATAAGTTCACATGCTAAAGTACTGGGGGTTAGGACTTCAACATATCTTTTCTAGGGGGAACAACTCAACCCCTAATAATGCCCTTCTCCGCTTTTTCCTCATGGCTGGAAGTACATGAGCAAGATAAGATAGCATTGCAGACTGGGGAAATTCTTAGGCTCTCTGAATAGATGGGCCTTCACTGAATAGATGGATGCAGATCTCTTACAATTGTTATTTTGTTTCATTAGTGGTCTTGGAAGCTATTATTAACTCCTAAGGGGGAACAACCCCTACCCCACCCCATGTGATCCTAATGCCACATAGTGATATGAGGGTAGATTCCTTGACAACGGTGGTCAGATTGCTACATGTCGCTGGGCACAGAATTGACCCAGTGGTGGGCACATGACCCAAGAAGGGACAATCAGAGTCCTTCTGTGAAATTTTGAAATATGGTGTCAAGGGGAAGAGTCTCCCTTTCTTTTGAACAAAATCACACCTGGCAGAGGACGTTTTGTCTTCCACATAAAGACTGATGCAAGGACAAGCAGGGAAGAGAGAGGAGAGAGTAACAGCACCCTGAGGACATAATTTCAGACCCTAAATCCAGCTGTGACCGAAGCCATTGCCCTTGGGTCTCTGAGATACAGGACCCAATGAATTTCCTTTTTCTCTTAACCACTTCTGTTACTTTCAATGGAAAGAGTTTATTAATTCAGCTGCCTTTCACGATCATCAACTTTTTTCAGAAAGAGCAACCACATCATCATCAAACATTGCCATTAAGACTAACTAATGCCCTTGACATCTTTTTTTTTTTTTTTTTGGAAAGGTTATTTATTTAACACACATTGCTATGCATTCATGAAAAAGGGTTCATTATGCAGTAGGGAAAGCTCTAAATTAGGAGTCAGGAAATCCGGGTTCAAATCTCCAGCTTTTCTAATTACTAGCTGCTGGGCTATGAACAAGTTACTTGGTTTCTCTGAGCTTTAATTTCTCTTGCTGTTGCATCCCAAACTGCAGAAGTGTGTGTAAAAGGCACACTCATTCCTGCCCTACCTACTTCTGAAGATGATAAGGAGGATGGAATGAGATAAAGCAGGGGTTGGCAGACTATGGCCTGAAGGCTAACTCCAGCCCACTGAAGGTTTCTGTAAATACAGTTTCACCGGGACACAGTCACGCCCTTCATTTACATATTGTCCACAGCTGCTTTCTCACCAGAGTCGAGTAGTTGTTACAGAGACTTTATGGTTCAAAAGCAGAAAACTAACATTTTCAGGGGCATTTTCCTATTCTACCTGGTCCTTTCCAGAAGAAATTTGCCAATCGCTGTTCTCAACAAGGCATGGTTTGTATTGACAGAAGGGTTTTCTCATGTACCTCCTATTTCCTGGAAACTTCCTTGATGGAGTGTTTCTAAAGTGATAACATTCAGTACGGGCAAGATGTGATGGATGATGAAAATGGGAACAAAATTTCTGGAGGGCAACCTGATAACTCTTTTAAAGCCTTAAAAATACAGTACTCCCTTCTTATCCACTGGTTTGCAGTCCTTGTGCTCAAGTAACCCTTATTTTACTTAATAATGGTCCCAAAGCACAAGAGTAGTGATGCTGGCAATTTGGATATGCCAAAGAGAATCTGTAGGACTTCCCTGGTGGCGCAGTGGTTGAGAATCTACCTGCCAATGCAGGGGAGATGGGTTCAACCCCTAGTCCAGGAAGAACCCACATGCCATGGAGCAACTAAGCCCGTGCACCACAAGTACTGAGCCTGCACTCTAGAGCCCACGCACCACAACTACTGAAGCCTGTGTGCCTAGAGCCCATGCTCCGCAACAAGAGAAGCCACCGCAATAAGAAGCATGCGCACCAAAGAGTAGCCCCCGCTCGCCGCAACTAGAGAAAGCCTGCACCCAGCAATGAAGGCTCAACGCAGCCAAAATAAATTTATATATATATATATATATATAAAGAGAATCTGTAAAGTGCTTCCTTTCAGAGAAAAGGTGAAAGTTCTTGAGGTAATAAGGAAAGAAAAAAATTGTATGCTGAGGTTGCTAAGATCCATGGTAAGAAAGAATCTTCTATTCATAAAATTGTGAAGAGGGAATAAGAAATTTGTGCTAGTTTTGCTGTTGCATCCCAAACTGCAGAAGTTACAGCCACAGTGTGTGATAAGTACTTAGTTAAGATGGAAAAGGCATTAAATTTGTACAATAAGATGTTTTGAGGAAGCAAGAGAGACCACATTCATATAACTTTTACTACAGTATATTGTTATAACTGTTCTACTTTATTATCGGTTATTGTTGTTAATCTCTCACTGTGCCTACTTTATAAATTGAACGTTATCATAGGTATGTATCATAGTGTGTATATATATATATATATGTGTGTGGTTTGGTACTATCTGCCGTTTCAGGCATCTACTAGGGGTCCTGGAACGTATCCCCCATGGATAGCGGGGGACTACCATCCCCCATGGATAATGGGGGACTACCATCCCCCTTGACTTTTTTTTAAAGAAGTTGTCTTAAGAAATACCAGAGTTGAGATACAGCTACAAAGTTAAGAAATGATGGTGGAATAATTACCTAAATCATGCATTATATTTTCCATTCAAAATCTTTTCAAAGAATCGTTACTACTATGAAAATGGTCCTGTTATGATATAGTGAAAAACAGCATCATAAAGAAATGTTATATACAGTGTGATCCCAATTTTATAAAGCAAAGCTAGCAGGAAGCACCCTCAAATTTAATGGTGATTTTTTTTCTGGGTAGTGGAGTCACAGAGGCTTTTATATTGTTGGTTTCATTTTTCTGTTTCAAAAATTATTTCTTTTTCTTCTCCAAAAAAATAATTTAGTGTATGGTTACCAGTTATTAATTCAAGTTGGATAAGCTTGAGAGAGAGCTGCTGATTAGACCTGTTCCCTTATCACTACCTAGAAAAAGGGTGATCCCCTGAACAGGGCCAGGCAGGGGATCTGTGGGTGGGTGGGGCTCGGTCGGCACTAGGGTGAGAGGCAGAGCTCTCTAGAGTAGCAGCTGCTACTCAGCTCCTGCTAGCCACTGCCATGTGGGGATGTGATCCAGACCCAGTGTTGTGGATCTCCTTTTTTTCAAGAAAAGCCAGAAATCTGGATTGTGATGGGAATTTACCAAAGATTAAACTCTGTGCGGGTCAAATAGAACACTCATGTGTCCCGAATCCAGCCCCCGAGTCACCTGTTTTGAAACGCCTGCTCTAGAACCATGTGACTTTAGGGCTGGAGGCCAGTTGCAGGTAATTGAGTCTAATCACTGCATCTGACTTTGACGTGGTGAAATGACTCGTCTGGGGTCATGCAACCAAATATCAGCAGGGCCAGAACTAGAGCAAAGGGATTCCGACTCTCAAACCGGAACTGTTTTCTGCCATGCCGTTGCTGAACTGGCATTTTCCCCACTATCCCTGCCCTCCTCCAGCTTTCCCTATCTTAGGGAACTGGCACCGGCATCCCATCAGGTGCCCAGGCCAGAAGGCTGGGTGTTATCCTTGGCACTGATCAAGCATGAAGACCCATTAAGTCTACCTCCTAAATATACTTTGCATCCATCCTGTTTCTCTCCCTTTCCATTGCTACCACCTAAGTCCCGCTGCAGGGGCTTCCTAACTACTCTCTGATCTCATC
Source organism: Aethalodelphis obliquidens (assembly GCF_003676395.1). Lineage (NCBI taxonomy): Eukaryota > Metazoa > Chordata > Mammalia > Artiodactyla > Delphinidae > Aethalodelphis > Aethalodelphis obliquidens. The sequence goes on from NW_020837952.1 coordinate 50,515,313, forward strand.
ACGGCCCCACCTCCCTCTTTGACCCTGTCTTGTACCTCTCCCCTCCTCACTCTAGCCTTTCAGCTCCTTCAACCTGTCATTTTCCTCTCCTCTAAAGGACTTTGTCCATGCCATTCCACTTGTTTGGAATTCTCTCTCCATGTCTCTTCTTAGTGTTTATCCCAACTAATCTTTGAGGTCTCAGAACAGTGCTGGTCTGTTGTTAAGTGCTATGTAAGTGTTAGCTATTGTGATTTTTATTCTTATCATCTCAGCCCAAATGTCACCTTTCTGAGGACTCCTTCTCAGTTCAGGTCATCCTGTAATTCACCTTCATGGCATCTAGCACAATCATAGCTCAATAACGAACTGCTTTTATCTGTTTTCCATCTACTGCCTCTGTGAGACCTGAGGGCACTTTCAGAATAGACTGTGTCTGTTGTTCAACTCTTTACATCCCCAGTGGCTGTCAGAGTGCACATCACAGCACTCAGTAAACATCAGGCTGATGCTGACTGAATGCTTGCTTACGTTTGTATACCTCTATCTAGCAGAACATCCAATGAAGCCTTCAACACAACTTCCACGTTGGCCATTCTACAGATGAGGAAACTGAGGGTTAAGTGGGGCAGCAAGTGACTCCATAGGTCTGGAGCACATGAGAACATAAGCCCCTGTCCTTGAGTCCTTAGCCTGGGGTCCTGTCCTGTGCTTCGGGCTCTGACGGCTGGGTGCATACTGGACTTCTGTTGCTTCCCGATTCAGAACTGGTATTCATATATAGTTTTCAGTGGTAGGAAGTCTTGCCTGGGGGAATGCTACTTGGTTAGCATCTGGGGAAAGAGAAATATTTTTCCTTTTGTTAGCCGGCGCTGGGCAGCCTTGAAAACTCTTTATCCCCACTGTCTGCTGCTTGGGATGTAATGACCTGCTTTCAATCCTTTTTAATCATGGGATTTCTGATAGGAATTTGGAAAACAACTCTTAAATCCGGAGGCTTGGATGGTAGCCCATGTTTCACCTCCAAGTCTCTGTACCCAGTTTTTCAGAAAGACTTTTTATACCTGGCCCTCAGGCCAAGTCCCATCCTCCACTGCTCCCAATTCTTCCCACATTCCCCACCTGGGGGCTGTCTAGCCATGTTTGTTTCCCGATTTACTCCCTGGATGGAAGCATCCCTTTGCCTCCAGTGCTGGGCTGTGTTTTCAGTCCTGGTGCTGTCCTGAGGCAGCCCCTGGCAGGTAAAATACCTGGGCTGATGTCCTGTGAGAGGCCATCTTGGACAACAGCCAGGGAGTGAGCAAAGCCAGCTTTGAAACCTTGCTCTTCCAAGTGTTAGCATGGGCCTTGGGCAGCTGACCTAAGCACCCAAGCCTCAGTCCCCTTAACTGTAAAATGGTAATAATAACATATCTTTTAGCATTAGTGGTGGGAACACCCAGCAAATAATGGGCACTAAGAAAATTATTTTCTTTCCTCCTCTAGCTTTTGGTAGGGCTAGGGGTAGTGGGGATGGGGGTGGAGTACAAGATCATAGAGATGGGTTAGGGAAGGGAGGGTCTCTGTTTAGATTGGCAGCTGAAAAGTCCAATCTAGGGAAGTGGCCAAAGCACCCTCGTTGGGTGTTAGTATGAGTGTTAGTGGGGGGGTTGGGGTGAGGTTGGAAAGTGAACTGCCTCTGGGCGTTGGAGCCAGACAGACCTGGTTCAGATCCCAGTTTTACCACCTAATAGCTGGGTGACTGGGTGACTGAACTACTTGGAGTCTCTCAGTTGCTGCATCTGTAAAACAGGAATACTGATTCCCATTTCACAGGACATCATGAGCACCACTGCTAATATATAGGAAGCCATTCATTCTGACTGTGACCTTTGCTCTGAGCTCTACTCCCACCCCCAAGGCCCAGAGGCCACCTGGTTCTGAGCTGGTTCCAGGGCATCCCCTGGCACAAACAGGAATTGGAATTCATACCTGCTTTCTCTGTTTTCTAAACAACAAAAATTATAGCAGCTACTTTTTATTGAGTACCAACTGTTCTTAGCTCTTTTTTACAGATGAGAAAACTATAGCTCAGAGAATGTCACTCGCCCAAGGTCACCAAGCAAGTTGATGAGACAGCTGGACTGTCTGGTCCAGCCTCCTTCCCGACCGCCTTCTCAGTGCTCTGGGCTTCCTGGATTCCTGAGGCTCAGACGGACCAGAGACAGCTGTTATGACCTTATTTGAATTTGGGCCACTTACATAGAGAGCAGCAGCGTCACCCAATTTCCTGCACTCGCAACGAGCCCCCTTCCAACCCCCAACGCCCTCGATTCACGTTCTGCACTGTCCCCAGCATGTCCAGCAGGAGATACGGCGTGCTGGGAGGGTAATGCTCCACCTGCCCTGCATCCCTCTACCAGGTGAGACCTCTAGCAGGCAGAAGGCAGACCAGGTACTCCTAGGAAGGCAGGGAGTGAGAAGTTAAAGACTATGAGGGAAGGGCACTAGAGAGAGTTCCGATTTCAGAGTGGAGGCCACTGTGCCTTCTTTTCCTCTGTCCACGTGGGGTGTCGAGGGCTCACGCACTTGTTCCCTCCGAAGAAGACAGAGAGGCCCACAGGTACCACACTGCAGACACAGAGGCTGGCCTAGCAGGAAAGAGGAGGTGGCGCTGAATGTGAGCCTCCCAGGATGAGGAGGATGTGGGCTCAGGCTGCAGGGGAAGCCAAAATGGTGATGAAGAGGGAGTGATGCCTTGGAGTAACCCCCTCCTTAAAGCTTCGTTTCTCACTCATGGCTGCTCACCTCTTGTTTCTCTTCCAGAACTTCCCTTTCCCCTCCTGCAGTCTCACAGAGATGGACCAGTGGGACCTTGCTGGTGGGGGGCCTGGGGGAAGCTCCCACGCCTATGCCCTGGACCCTGTGAAACATCAACATGGCTTGATTCAAAATCAAGAAAAAAATGCTTGCCAGGACCGCTGTGCTTATCAGACTGGCCAGGCAGATGCCACCCACGAAGGCTGAGCTGAAGGCAGCTAGCGACCCTCTTGAGCTACCGGTTAACTGTGTGTAAGAGCTTCCCTTTGGGGTGAATACAGGAATGACTGGCCACTGGCACTTGTAATCTCTTCTGGGAGGCTGTAAAAGGAAACCAGGTGCTCGTGTGTCTGGCAAGGTTTAGGAAAGGTCACACTTAACAGAAAAGAAATCGATTTTTGTATTCTGGGAAAGTGTGGGCATTTTTACATCTACCCTGACACAATCTGGGGCACCTCAGTGAAACCAGTGATGGTGGAGATGGGGACAGGAAGACTCTGCAGGAGCACTTTAGGCCTGAGGGAAAAGAGGAAAGAAGGCAGTTATGGGGAAGAACGCTTGGCTTAAGCTGCCCCCAGAATGCTGTGAGCCAGCCTCAGGTCTGAGAGGGGAAAGGGGGTGCTAAGTACAAGTGAAGCCTGGGTCAGAGAGAGAGGGACAAATGGAAGGGACACAGACACCTGTTACCATGCCCACCAATAGGGGCAGAGTCTACAAGACATCTTTAGACCTTCACTACCTTCTCCAAAAACTGCCCATCACCTGTGTGCATAAAGTGGGCTCCTGGGGACATATTTCTATTCCCTAGACTTCAGACCCTTGACTAGAGCCAATTGGACCATATTGGACCCTTGATTCATGCTAGCCAATCAGATGGTCTCGCTTGAGAATTTGGAACAAAAACAGCAAAACTAGTGGGACGACTGGCAGCCCTGCAGCAGGGATGTGATGGTACCCTAGAGCTGGAGTGGTCATTTATTTTGCCATTTGGTACAGAAAAGCAAATAAACAAATAAATAAAAATAATAAAAAGCTGGTCTACATGGAGAAAAGAACGAAATAGACATGTAAACAAAAGAGTACCAGCCAAACACACAAGCTGGTAGGTCCTTCCATTCAGAAACAGCTGCTGACACCCCCTGCCTGCTCCTGAGGGTGGGGATTGGGGGTGGGCGTGGGGGCAGGGAAACCAGGCTGAGCTGAGTGGGAGTGCAGGGGGCCCTGAGAATCCACCTCTGCTTGCCTGCTCTCCAGCTGACGCTCAGAGGATGGCCAGCCTTTGTCCTTCCCCTAGAAACATCCTCTTCTTTCTGTTGCATCCTTCTCAGGCTTCTGCGCGGCTTGTCAATTAGCCTGCATTCAGTCCCAGGGAGGAGTGGACCCAAGCTTCCAGCACGCACATACGCCACGTGCTCCCATCACCCCAGGAATGCTCATCATTTGTGAAAAATACATGTACTTTTCTGCCTCTATTGCTTCTGCCTTGTCTGCTTGATCTGTACTTCAAAAAATGACAGTCATTCTTTAAGGCTCAGGTCGCATGTCATCTACTTTCTGAAGCCTTTTCTAACTCCTTCAGGCATAATTAGCTCTTCCCTCCTGTCACCTTCCAAAGCCCTTTGTACGTTCTGCCACTATGGCATTTTTCATATTGTATTATACTTCCTTGATATTTAAGTTACATATTAAAATATAGATGTAACACATTTTCTATATAAAGTGAAGAATAAAATCTCTCTCCTCCTCTAATCTTTCCAGCACCATCCCCCAAAGCTAATCATTATTAGCAATTTCTTTGGAAGGTTTCCAGAAATTTCTACATATAAGTAAGCATATATGAGGATGTGGGTATGTAGAGTTAGTTGTTTGATCCAAAATGGGTTATATAAAGCTATTGTTATGCAATTTGTACTTTTCCCTTGTTGGACATCTTTATATCTGTAGAAAAGCACATTCTGTTTATATTAATGCTCTATCAATGTTTGGCCTAAAATTTGTCATTTTATTTTATTAAAAAAATGTTTACTTCATTTTCTATATTTTGCTATATGGTTCCTTCCTTCCTTCCTTCCTTCCTCTTCCCTTCCTTCCTTCCTCCCTCCCTCCCTCTTCCCTTCCCTTCCCTTCCTTTCCCTTCCCTTCCCTTCCTTCTTTCCTCCCTTCCTCCCTCCCTCTCCCCTCTCCCTCTTCCTCTCCACCTCCTTCTCTCTCTCTCTCATTTCATTTATGAGGTTTCGTTTCCCCCACTATCTTCTTCTAATGGTTTGTTTTTAGTCCTTGAAGTGGTCACTCTTACAGCTTTAAACAGTATACCTAAACATTTATCTCTTGATCTATCAATTTTATTCCATATCCAATTCACAGATTCTCCACCATGTAAGATGTAAAAGTCGAGGCGTATATACATCTCCCCACATCCCTTCCTCTGCCATTGTTGTTGGTTAAGTGATTTCTTTTTATACGCGGCTGTGGTTTAGGATATTTACATTCTGTTCTGTAACCATAATCCCCACAGCTGTTTAGCCTTAGTTCTATATTTAAATGAGTATCATGTTTACCACCAACTCATGAATTTCACAGCTTCTCCTTCCCTAAATTGGTAATTTTGATATATCTTTTGGGAGACTAACTTTCATTATCAAGTCCCCTATTCCTCCCAGATCCACCATGAACTTATGAGGACTGTGTCCTATTTTCTCTGAGTCTGTGTGTTGGTGAATGTCTTTCCACTACTTTTATACATGAAAGACAACCAGACTGGCTAACAAATTTGAGAACACACTCATTACCTTCAGAATTTTGTGCCCATTGCTACCATGTCCTTTGGCATTAAAGGATAAAGTCGCAGGTCAGCCTGATTTTTTCTTAAGAATATTTCCTGATTTTACTACCTGAATATTGTCCATCAAAGTTCCATAATATATTGAGGCTATTTTTTTTTAATTCTATAGATTCAGGCATTTCGTTAATTCAGAAAAAGTTTTCTTCTATATTATTTTTGAATATATTTGTCCCATTGTTCTGTTCTTTTCTTCAGGAATGCCCAGCATGCACATGTGAATACCCTTTGTATTTCATAAGTATTGCCTTCTATCTTATTTCATTGTTTTCATTATTTTCCCTTTTCTTCTATTTTTAAGAAAATCTCTACTCTCTATATTACTGGCTCTGCTCTCAACCGAATAAATTCCACATCTTGCTGATGCTATTTTTTCCCTCTATTAGAGAGTTTTATTATTATTTTCAATTTTTGTTACTCCATATTAGATCCTGTCTGCATATATGAAGTTTTACTTTGGAAATATTTTAATCTGGTCTGTTATTTTCTAAGGGATGTAATGGGGTGGGATAAGGCAATAAGCTAGGGCTGCCAGCAGATACCCCGTGAGTTTCTTGTCTCAGAATCTGTTACCAAATATGCTCTGCCTGGGTTTCCAAGCATTCCCCCAGGGGCGAAGTCAGTGCGGGTCACAAGGAAGACCCATAGCTCATTGGCCCTCTGACTGGTCATTTAACATTTATGTGTATCTCTTCTGGTGATTAGCTTCAATTCTGATTGTTGCTTCCCTCTCTCTTCTACCTCACCTCAAAGACATTTAAGGAATGGGAGTCAAGGCTGAAAAAATAATGCTAGCTACCTACATAGTGCCTCCTTTGGCCCTGTCTCTCTTGCCCTCCCACCTTGTGGAACTGAGTCACTACAAAGAACCTCACTTTTCCTTGGCCCACCCACACCTCTACTCCTTTGCTCTCTAGCAAGTTGGAGGAGGAAGAAGGAGGAGGAAGAGGAGGAGGGGAAAGGTACACCCATCTCTTAGCCACCTTGGCCCAGAAGTGGCCCAGATCACTTCTGTTTATGTTCCAACTATGAGAACTAGTCACACGGCTCAATGATATGCAATGGGGAGGCTGAGAAATGTGGCCCCTGCCTGGGCAGCTGCTCCCTACCTACTCCTCTCTATTATAGAAAGACAAGAATGAACTCTGGTAAGGAGTTAAATCATCTCAGCCCCATAGTGATTTCCTAGTTTCACTGAGGATGGAATTGTCTTTATTATTTTTATTTGTTGTGTTGTTTTCAGTGGATTTCAGAGAAGGGAGTACAATAAACATCTTTTAACTTGTTTACAAATCTGTCTCTCCTACCAATCTGTGATCTCCTCTAAATGGGGACCATGATTTAACTGTCTGATATTTTCCAGTCCCCAGCAGCATGACTGACACAGAGTAGATGCTGAATAAATGCCGCTTGGATGAAAGGATGAATGAATTCCTGTCCTGAGTGGGTGAAAACTGCTCTTCCCACCTTCCTCACTCTCGACTTAATCTTTCCATCTCCTCTCTTTTCTCTCTTAAGGGGAAAGGTAAGGAGAGGGATTGTCAGGCCTGCTCCATTCTCTCTTCTCTACTTTCCCTTCCCATCATGGTTTGGCTTAAGGCTTGTACCTTCTCTCTGTGCACTGATTCAACCCTCTCCTGGATGAGGTGTGGTTAGAGCCTGGCCCATGGCTCAGCAGGCTTCTGGCTGCCAAGCCAACATTTAGTGACGTGTCTCCTTGCAGCTTGGCTGTAAGATATGACACTGGGGAAAGAAAATCTCTGTCTGGGGAAACATAACTCACTGGTGGGGATGCCAGGTGCACTGCCACTCAAGTTGGTGTTAAAAGCCATGGACATTAAGTGGGACTAGGGTGTGGATCAAACATGTGTGAGGGAGCCTGACCAAGTAGAAGACTCTTTCCTGCTTTAGATGCCCTGAACTAAGTGGTCCACTATATTCAAATCCACTTCTAATGGCAAGTTACTTTTCCTGTGGCAAGGAAGGGGCATTGATAGAAAAATAGTAGGATAGAGTAGCTAAGAGCTTGATCCTTGGAATCCAACAGACATGTGTTTAAATCCTGCTCTGCCATTTACTGGCTGTATGACTTCGGACAAATTATTTAAGCAATTTGAGCTTCAGTTTCTTTACCTATAACATTGAGATAGTAGGATCTACCTGCTGGATTGTTACGAGGATGAATTGAGTTCAGTCTTAGACATGAAAGAGACAGTCAATATTTGTGGAATGAATAAATACCCAAATGTACATAAAGTTCTTACCATGGTACCTGGCATGTTATAAGCAAGCAATGTAAGGTGGTTATGCCAGTAATGATAGGCTAGGATTGCTAGGTTTACTGCAGTAACAAAACCCCCATATCTCATATCTTAAAACAAAGAAAGCTTATTTCTTGCTTATGCCACATGTCCACAGAGGGTCAGGTGGGGACACTGCTCCTCAAGTAGTCCTCAGGCTGAAAGAACAGCCACCACCTCGAACGCTGTCAATCACCGTCCACTAACAGGCAAAGTATATTTTCCACTCCTTGATTCTGAGTTTGGTCATCTCATCTGACTTACTCTGGCCAGTAGGATGTTCAGAAAGTTTAAGCAAGTAGAGACTTGAAGAAGCACTTGCACTTGAGCTCTTATAACTCTGCCATCAACATGAGAACATTCCTGAGCTAGCCTGCTGGAGCAAGAGAGATATGTGGAGCAGAGCCAAGGTGCCCTAGTCACTCAGTCAAGGCTATCCTTAACACCTGGCTGAGCCCAGACATGTGAGCAAGAGTAGTCAGGATCAGAAGAGCCTCTTAGCTAACCCCAGCTGACCTCAGATTCATAAGCAATAAAGAATTACTATTATATATTGAAGTTTAGGGGTTGTTTGTGACACACCATTATTGTAGCAATGGATATCCTGTCCTGGCCTCATGCTCTCTAGAACATGGGACTTGGCACCTCTTAATATTACTCAGGAAAAAAAAAAACTGACATGGAAGATTTTACTGCAGACTTCTTGGCGGGAGGAGTCAAAGGGAATTTGACATCATGTAACTTCATAAATTTCCACTTAACATGGTTATTCTCCCTGTTTCTTTGGCTGAGTTGCTAACTAGGGCTTCTCACTTACTCTTACTACACAGGACACTATTTTGCCAGCGTGTATGTACTCTGTTCCCCATCTCTTCATCCTTTCCCTAACATCTCTCACTCTTTCTTCCATAGAGCATAGGCCTTATCCCAGATATTCCAGACCTAAGTACTCAGCAAAGTCCTTCTATCTGTGGGACCTACTCTCCTTAGAAGCCAGTGGTTTATAAGTAATAGTAATCCTTGTTTGTATTTATCATTAAAAGTCCCTTGAAGGCAATGATGGTGCATTGTTAGTTCTGTTATCTTTAGTACTTAGCAAAGCTTCTGGATCATTTTAGGTCATTAGTGAATGGGTTTGGAAATACTCATTGGAAGAATTTTAGTGCATCCACACCCTTAATACCACTCTTTAATGGGTGATTGAGAGCCAACTAGAGAGTAAATATTATTTATCCTCTTTGTATGTAAGGTAGATATGGGACCTCAGACTTCTGCAAGTACCCAGTGCATAAGATGGGAGAAACTGGATAAGGTGCTCCAAGATGGGGAGGTGACACTGTCTCTATTTTATACACACAGGTCATGAGGCTCCAACAGGTCCTCTAGGTCCAAGGTCAGAAAGCCAAAAAAAAGTTGACTGGAGACAAGCATCTGGACCTCTTACTTTCTCCACTGAACCAGACGTTGAGCCTTGGCGCTGGACACTCTGAAACTTGGCCTGGCTTCACACAAAGCTTGGCCCAGGGTCTCCCATGGCTCCACTGAGCTTGGCAAGGTACATGGACAGAGTTGGCCCAGAAAGGCTCCAGACAACACCCAAACTCAGCAGCGACCCCACCTAAGAGCACTTGTTTTGGGGGCTTTACCTGACGGAAAACAGTGTGTGGACAGCTCATGGCACGTGGACTGACGTTGGTTCTGACAACCCAGGGCTGCTGGCTTCCCCTGAGCCAAGGCCTGCTGGGCTCAGTTCACGAGAGAGGCTATTGCCAATGGGCAGGGAGGTTTAGCATTCCACCCCTGCTCTTTTAATCCCCTCTGTGCAGGAATGTTCCACTGCAGAGACAGCAGAACTTGCAGAGACAGGAGGTGGTGCCAAAGGGGAGAGGGGGTGGTGAAGAAACAGCCTTGTGGGATTCAGGGTGTATGCTACAGGGAAGGCAGGGTTAGGTTCAACCATGGACTCACTGTATCACCTCGGACAAATCACCTCCCCTCTTGGGAAAATTTCCTCAATTTTCAAATGATGAGGAAAGACTGAAAATATATATAAGATTCACTTCAGGATAAAGTTCTAAGATTCTAAGAGCTGTTTCAGTTGTGAAGTCCAAGGTGGGATTTTTTTCTTTAATCTACAAGGCCTCTTTAGATTTCTACATAAGCACATTTGCAAGAAGTAGAATATCTTAGTGGGATGTCAGAAGGACAGTCCACCTTTCACTTCAATTCTAGGATTTTAAGCACCTTGAGATAGGGCCCAGCACATAGAATTCTCTGGGATGTCATAAACGGAAGGGCACTTACAGGTTTATCTAGCCCAATCTGTTTTAGACAGAGAAACTGGAGACCACAGATGGGAAGTTATTTTCTCAACACTGTGCAAGGAATCTCAGGCCCAGAACTCAGGTTCTCTGATCCCTAGAATAAGAGATCTTTCTGATAATTAAAAATTTCTGCCTGAAATGTCACATAAGACCTCTGAATTCCAAGGCTTTCAGATGCTTCACCTTTTAAAAACAGGCTTGGCTCTTCCCTCCTTTGGGCAACTTTCAGGGTTAACTTGGGGACAGACCATGGAGATTATGAGAGCCTTAGGCTTACGTAAAATTTGTGAAATCCAAAGGCATACACGTGCTTTGGGGATCCTGCAGATTTTCCCCAAGCAGCCCAAGCCTTGGACAGCAGCCACCCTAGAAGGGGTGTGGTCTCATGCTTAGCTGATCCCAACTCCAGCCTCAGGATAGGACATGAGACCCAAGTTGACATGACACAAGCCCTTTTGTAAATCAACTATACTTCAATGAAAAAAAATTAAAAATAAATAAAAGCAGCCAGAGAAAAAAGACACCTTAAGTACAGAGGAACAAAGACAAGAATGATAGCGGACTTCTCAACAGAAACCATATGGGCCAGAAGAAAAATGGAACAATGTTTTTAAAGTGCTGAAACAGAAAAGAGTCAAATTTGGATTCTGTATTCCCCAAAATATCTTTAAAAAATTAAGGCAAAATTAAGACTTGTACACATCAACAAAAGCTGAGATGATTCATTGCCAGCAGATCTGCATGAGAAGAAATGTTAAAGGGAATTCTTCTGGCAGAAGGGGAAGACCGAGGGGCAGAAAAAAGAGACTAAGGGGAAGAGAGGAGGCAACTGAGGGGCAGATGGAGGATCTGAGGAGGGAGACAAAGAAGGAATTCATTTGCAGCAAACTGATGTTCACTTCACTGATGTCGAGCCCCCTGGTGCTGAGGCCCGCTTTGGCCTCTGATCAGTCTTTCTCATCGGCACCCTGTGTTCTGCTCTTGCCCTTTCTCCAGGAGAGTCCTGCATCTTGTTCCAGACCTGCTCCCTCTTCTCCTCTTTGCTCCAAAATCACTCACCTCTAATGGCCCCTCACCTTCCTCCCTGGCCCTTGTCATTCCCTGGAGGGCTGGACACTCCTGGCCTCCCTGACTCACTTCTAAGAGACCAGCTTCCTCCTGTTGCCTCCTATGTCATCCCACCCATATTTGAATGTCACTCTTCCTTTAAGATGATCTCTTTCTGTGACTTTTGATTTTTTCTGTCTTCCCTTCAGCATCTTTTGAATTTTTAACGTGAGCATATATTACTATAATAATAAAAATAATAATATTGATCAAAACTCATGATGGGTAATAAATGAACCAATGAATGACGATTCCCAGCCCCAGCCCCTCTCCAGTGATACAAGCTTAGAATCAGTGAGCGGATGCGGGCACGTTCCTTCGCCTCCCCAGGAGCCATGCGCACTTGCCACACAACTGATCAAGGACTCGTGTTAGCGTAAGTCAGGAAAAACCCAGGCCATATGGAGAATACTTGAGTCATCTCTTTCACCCCTCGACCTCAACTTGGAACCACCAGTGATTCTGAGAAGCATGGGACTCAGCATTCCTTTTCCCAAGCACCCCTTATTCAGAAGCTCAAATCTTCACTCCCTTCCCAGTCAGCTGTGCTGTCATCATTCCTCTGCTCAGGGCCACTTTGAAAAGAGGGAGGCGAGGGGCATTAGTCTCAAAGTGACCAGCGTTAGCTTTTAGGCTCTGGCTCTTATTTGTCCTTGTGCCTCCAGGTGAGTAAACTTTATCTTCTTGAGATGTGGTGTCCTTTCCTGTGAACTGAGGATAGTACCTGTCTCTAGAAGCTTCTAGGAGGCCCAAATATGATAAGAAGTGGGAGTGCCCAGTATGAATTAGAAGTGTTTCCCTGTCTCCTCTCTCTACCAATGAGCTCCAAGCACTAATGGCTTGGTCTGTTCTCTCCCTCCTGAGAACCTCTAGAGGTAATGCTTTAAGCCCTGGGCTGGTGGGGAAGGGGCTTGGAGGCACTGTATCTAATTTTCATAAATGCCCCTGGACATTTTACCTGCCCAAGCCTCTGTCTCCTCATCTGTAAAATGGGCACAACTGTACCTATATTGTAGGGTCAGTGTGAGAATTAGGAGGTAAATTGCCAGTACGTGCACACAGATGAGAAACCACATTGTTTCTCATCTGTGTGCAGAGCATCAGATTATGTGTTATCATCACATAACATTTAATAATACAAGAGCAGAATCTATCATTGATGAGTGTGCAGTCAGTGGCAGGCAATGGTGTGTCCAGCTCAGGGATGGTTGGAGGGGTCAACATAAATGATGAAGGGTATTTATTACTGACATTATTTAGAAAAGCTGATGTGTGCAGATCATAAACAATGGATTTTAGTGAACTTTATAATGTTCTTAAAATTATCTACATGTGATGCAGCCCCTTTTAACCTGCACCCCAGGCATATCATTCCTACTGCCCTTAGGACACCACTGGTGGCAGGCTGTGCAGTAGGCAATTTCAGAAAGAGTATTTCATTTAATATTCATGACAACCCTGGGAGGGAGGCATGCTTCTCCTCTTCTCGTTCACAAATGAGGAAACTGAGGTACCCACCTAGTGATTTCAAAACACAGCTGTAAAACCACCCCAGCTGAGGCTTAGATGGTCTCTAGGAAAGCATCAAGGAGTAGGGTCCTCCAGGGCTCTTTGGGGACTGTGTGTGGTGGCTGGGGCGAGTGTACTGCCCCAGCTCACTTCACAGAAGCACTTGTCTAAAGCGGGAACTGACCTTCATCACGCCTGCCTCCCTTTCATCTTTACATCTCCTTCACCTTCTCCTTACCAAGTCCTCCACAGAGCCAGGGGGCACACCTTTAAAGACATTAAAAAGGAGCAAAATGCATGTTTTGCTGGTGACGAGCTCTGGTCACCACTCACACTGCCCTCAAGCAAGCCAGTTTTTGGCATGGCAGCTTCGGCTGAACGATTACCTCATGCTGCAGGAATTCTACCAAGGACTGCGCAGACCAAATCAAGCTGCTTTGGGTGACCGTGCCTGGGCCTGGCACGGAAGAGGGAAGCCCCTAAGCCCTGCTAGGCCGTGGGGCTGGTCCCTGTCTCGTGAGAGCAAGCAGAGGTTAAGAGCTGCAGTGGAGCCAAGGTCCCAGGGCAGTGCTGCCCTGGCCACACCATGGTCAGGGTCAACAGGCCTTCTGGAAATGTCCCAGCTGTGGCTTTGTTCTGTGCCCTAGGGGAATGGATGTTTGCAGGCCCTTCCAGGCTGAGAGACACAGCAATTTTCTGGATAATTCAGGTTCCAAACCTCTCTGCCTTCATTCCAACTATTTAGAGTTATTGTGGGAATTCTGAGGAATGACTTGAACTGCATCAAACCATGAACCAAGAATAGGAACCAACTGCTTAACTGGCCAAATCCTAAACAAAACCCCAATATTAATTTTGTATAAATGTAATTCAGATGGAGTCAACGTTGTTTTTGTTTTTAAACAAAACCAAACCCGAGTGGATCAGTTGGAACCTGAGTCAAACCCTTATGTGTTCTAAAATTAATGGACCAGAACAAAATTGGAAAATAAAAACATCTTTTGAATGAAAACACTATTTCATCAGGTTTGGACCAGGATTTTTTTGTCTTTAAAAAATGGGAAAAAATCCAACTATGGAAAGACTACTCATTGCAAAACATTCAGAAAAATCAAAACAGTTTAGAGATGAATGTCATCTGCAATCTCACCCTGGGATATTTCCACAACATTTTTAGATACACCGCCCCCCCCATTTTACATAAATGTGATTATTCATGTAATAGTAAATATTTAATCACCTCCTTTTCTTGTTAAGAATATCTCTTGGCAAAGTTCCATATCAATATTTACAAAGCTACCTCATCATTTTTAACGGTGCGAAGTACTCATTGGATACATTCTGGTTTAATTTCACTAATTCTCTACTGGTAGTTATTTAAGTTACTTCCATTATTTCACTTTTACAAATAATGCTTCAATGAATGGCTTTGCACATGAATCTTCGCACCCTGGGCTGAGTATTTTGGTTAAATTACGCAAGTGTTTCTAAGTCAAAGATACACATTTTTTTTTTTTTACTTTTTATACATATTTCCAGATTTTCCCCCCAGAAAGGTCAAAACAATCTTCTCTCCCACTGTCAGTGGATAAAAATGCTGATTCCCCCAAACCCTGACTACCACTGAGATGCCAAAGGTGTCCATCACTCCATCAGTCTTTCCAGAACTCCACAGCGAACTGTCCCACCTACAACTACAGGGTGACTAACTATCCCAGCTTGTCCAGAACTGAGGAGGATCCTGGGACACGAGACTTTCAGTTTTAAAACCTGGAAAGTCCCAGGCACGTGGAATGAGCAGGTCACCCTACACACCCGTGATAGTTGTGCAGCCAGCCAGGATTTTTATGAAAACCGCACATGCTCCACTGCTGAGTTTTGCTACAGCTGATTGGCCCAGGAGTGAACACCTGGGCCAAGGATGGCTAATCACTTGGTATGAAGAGATGGTCTGAGCCAATCAGATTTCTTCTTTGGGGAATTTATTTTGGGAACAAGGAAAGAATTTATCAGTGAGCAATGGGAAATAGGTCTAAGGTTCATTAGCTGAAGAGTGGACAAGAGGGGAAGTTAGCTATGCACCAGCCAAAGTATTATGGGAGAAAAAACTAGGAGTAAGGAAGAGGAGCTGGTTGTAAGAGACAGAGAGAGGAGCAGAGTAACTGTGTTAACAGGGAAGCAAGATTCTTTAGCATCCCTGTGCTTCCCAAGGGCTTTCTTGTTCTCCTCTGGATTATTGTGCAAGTGTCCTCAAAATAAATGCTTGTGCCCCTCCCTCTCATTAACTTGCTATCACTTGAATGAATCTCAGTTCCTTGTAAGCCAAGAGGCCTAGTCAACACTCCTGGGTATTACCCATAATTTCCCTCTTGCCAGTAAATCTGAATGGCCAAAATGGATGTCTCATGTAATTTTGTTAAAACCTGCATATCTTGAATAAGTTTGAACATCTTTTTGGAAATTCAGCCTTCCAGGATTTAGTCTATGGGCAGGGGCAGCTGAGTGAGGTGCAGGATAAGACTTGCTGGATCCTCTGATGGGGTATCTGATGCCTGCTCTTCAGCATGGCAACCCTTCCAGCATTGACTCTGGCCTGGTAACCTGACTGTGGTCATATGGGCTCCTGCCCTACTTCATGGTCCTTCAGGCTTTTTAACCCCAGTCTGATAATCTTGCCCAGATTAAGCCCATCTCTGTAGCTGAGCAGGAAGGGCTTCACCCTGACCCTGCAGTCAAGGCTGCCTTTGTATTTGCTCTTTCCTTGACCAGGAGCACTCTCTAGTTATCCCACGGTCAGGGGCTTCGTTTCATACAGGCTTCAGCTCAAATATCAGCCCCTCAGAGAAGCCTACCCAGACTGTCTCATTTGATGTGGCTTCCTCCTCTCCCCATCTCCCTGCACACTCTTCATGACTTTTACCTTCCATATCAAACTTATCACAATTTCATATTAAATGATTAATTTTATTGCTTGCTTCCTCCACTAGATGTAAGTTCCTTGGGATTTATCTAGTACATATTGCTCACTATTCCCAGAGTTTCGGAAAAGAATACCTTGCATATAAGGTACTGATGGACTGAGTTGATTAATTAATGACAGAGGAAGAAAATTTGCTGCAGAAAGGTGCATTGGCCCCCTTATCGTGCTCAGCCTGAGGGGGATAGCTGATGAGCTCCCTAGCTTACAAGACTGTGTGATTTGGGGGTCCCAGTGTATTTCCCAGGACATCTGGCATGTCTGTCAGCTTGAAAGCCTTCAGCAGCTTCACACTGCACTTGGAATAATGAGGCCTTCAGGGCCTCACCTTTGCTGAGTGACCCAACATCATCTCCTTCCCTTTGCCCCTTTCTCACTCTGCTTCAGCCCCACTGGCCTTCTTTGAGTTATTTGAGTCAAGCTCTGTTCTGCCTCTGGGCCTTCACATATACTGTTCCCTCTACCTGGAATGTCCTTCCCCTTGTTTTATCTGCAGTCCAGCGAAGCTTTCTGTAACCCTCTCACCAAAGTATCCCCCCAGGCTTGGCCTCCATCACTTCCACCTGGGATATTCTGTGCATGGCTGATAAGTAGGAAGAAGACAACATGTGGGCCAGCTGAGATTTTGGGTAACTTTTTTCTTCTTTTCTAGAAGTATCTCTGGCAACTCTAGATGACTAGATTCTAAATACAGCTCATAACCTGTCTACCCATCATTTAACAAACGTGTCTAAAACTATTACCTAAATCTTGTTGCAAATACTGCCCCAATAGACGTTATAAGCCCTGACTGAGATAGGCTTTGTGCTGCCACTTCCTGGCCATGTGAAGTTGGGAAAATTCTTTGATCTTTTGTTTCTTCATTTGTAAAATGTGGGTACTATTTATATCTCTTTCCAGTGTCATTGTGAAAATTAAAATGAAATAATGTACATAAAGCACAAACATCTTGCTGGGCACACGGTAGATGCTCAATTAATCTAAGTTCCTCTCACTCTTTCCCCTTGGTATTTAGTTAAAGTATCTTTGCATAGGACAACTTTCCCCAGAGGTGTTCTGTGGAATACTACTTCCTTCAAAATACTTCCCACAAGGTGAGAAAGGAATGTTATGGCCAAATACATTAGGAAAACCTGCATGCCATAGTCTCTTCTTGAAGTGATATTCAGTACGCGCAGGTAAACCAGTTCTTTGAAAAAAGAAAAACAGAAATCCCAGATTTGTAGTGTTTGCTGATACTACAATACTCTCACTATGTAAATACTCCAACTATGGCCAATTTCAAGTTACCTATGTTGCATGAATGAATGTGAGTTGGGAAGAGATGTGCAGAATCAGCTCTCTTGAGCTGGTCAGAGCTGGTGCCAGCACACTACTAAAGTAATTGCTTGCATGTCATAGTCTCTGATATGTCCTGTAATAAACAAGCCTGTTTGGCTTTACTTAGCTTAGTGTTTCTCAAATACATTAAGACTATGGAACCCTCTTTTCTCATAATAACTCTCATAATATTCTATGGAACTTGTGCTCCTGGAAACATACTTTAGGAACTACTGATGAGAAATATCTCACATATTTATTTTTCTAAAAATTCATCAACATGCCATCATTTAAAAAAGTGGAAGTGTGGTTTGCACAATTAGGGGCAGTGTACGAGGTGAGGCGTGCAGAGAAGAAAAGCCCGTTTTTAAGGAGGAGATGCAAAGTGGTGAACAACAGCTGAGCTAGAACTAAGTAATACACTGAGGCTTTGACGCTCAGTGCAGAGACTGGGGAGGGCTGGAGAAGCAGGGAGAGCCCTCTGCAGGAGGTGGCTGTCAGCCTAGCCTGAGAGCATGGGAGGGTTCGTGAGGTTTTGGAAAGGATCAGAGGAGAGAAAGGCTACTGCAAGTGGGCAGAGCCTGAGCCAAGACCTGGATGATATAATGAGCATGTGGTTGGTCACTCCTCCCCCACCTCATCCAGTTTTCTTCCAGGTCCTATCTGGAGCACCTGGAGCATCCATCTCCAGAGACCAAGGTTCTCTCCTAGATCATCCCTTCAGTAGCCCTTCCTGTCTGCCTCTTTGGGCATGTTTCTGTGTGTCCTTCTCTTTGATATGTCTGTGTATCTGTCTTTGATTTGGAGGACTCCCCAGGTAACCAGCTTCCTTGGTGGAACTCCTGGAGGACTTGAGAGTTTCTCTTCAGAGGGAGGAGGTGCTGGAGTCCAGCATGGAATCTAAACTCCATACTGGAGGAGAAGGCCATTCCTCCTTCCAACTGGCCAGGATGCCATGTTTATCCTAGAGCTCTATGAGGAGCTGAAGGTGGCCCCATGAAGTAATAATAATAGCTGTTACTTTTTAAAAAATTATGGTAGTATATACATAAAATTTACCATTTTAAGTGTACAGTTCAGTGGCACTAAGTTGTGTAACCATCAGCACCATCTATCTGCAGAGCTTTTCATCTCCCCAGACTGAAGCTCTGGACTCATTAAGTACTAACTCCCCATTCACCTCTCCTGCTATTACTCACTGACCACTCCTCAGGCCCCAGGCACTGTTCTAAGAAATTTACATGTACCAATTCATTTAATCCTTATATAACCCTAGGATGTAACTATCTCCACTTTACATATTGAGTGAGGAGATGAAGAAATGGAAGTTAAGCAATTTGCCCAAGGATGTAGAGCTAAGAGCAGCAGAGCTGGTATGTGAACCCAGCCAGATCTGACCCCTGAGCCCATGATTCCACATCTGCTGTCTACCTCAGGGCCAACGCTGGACCCATCCCAGACTCAGCACGGGGAAAGACGCCCTGTGACGCTGCTTGAGGCTCCCAGGTCCATGAGGGATGGAACCCCTCGGCCTTTGGGGGACCAGGACCTGACCCCATCCATCCCTCCCATACCAGATGATCAGGCCCCCAGCAGAGGAGATCTGGGGTCGCTAGATCACCCCAAGCAGTGAGGGCTATGCGTGTGGCTGGGAAGGATTCTGCCTCGCTGAGCGTTTCAGCTAGAAACACCCGAGACAGAATGTTACCAGGTCTGGCAGTCACAGCCTCAGGAGCAGCTCTTTACTATGGAGGTGTTGATGCGGGGTGAAGGGTGATGTCAGACTTGGGCAAGCTGAGGGCTGGGGCCAAGGAAGCGATTGGCAGAGATGGCTCACTCAGCATTTGAAAACGGCCACCTCTGAGCCTCTGGAAACACACAAGAATAGTCAAGATGGAGAGTGGGAACAGATATGAAGGATTCTTGGCTGTGGAGACAGACTTTTGGAATATGAGTGACAAGCCCTGTCAAATATTCTCCAGACCTGGGGATCTGACTTGAAATTGAAGCCTTGGTCTCAGTTCCTGTGGAGGGGCCTGTATGGTGGCCTCATCTTAAACCTTCCTGTTTGGGCATGCAAATGTGTGTGTATTTCCGTGGGTTTAAAATGTCTAATAATGAGGCTCTCTGCAGCTATTTCAGACCCAATCACGTCAAGCCCAGACAAAGATCTAAGGCAACTAGCTTGTGTTGTTTCCTGTCAAATTCCTTGGCCTTCTTGGAATTAGACTCATAAGGTTAGTTTACACAGCCAGGATGTCTTTCCCAGCTGGAGCAGGGTGGAGTGGAAAGTGACTGATGCTGTACTGCTCCCACTCTGGCTAGTAGGCAACTACTACAGAGGGGGCCCAGGCTGGAACGCCCACACCCCTGTCACCTACATTCTCCCACCTCCCCTTTCTGAAACGCTCCTTGCTATCCTGCCGTCTCCATCAGAATCTCTCTAGATTCGGCCCCACCAAACAAGACAATGATGGTGTCTGCTATGTTTCCCATGCCCTCTGGAGGAACACCACCCTGCCCTCAATGCTTTGCCAAGGAAAAGACTCTAGGCTGTTGCTCTGAGCAAGAGATGGTCACTGGTGGACACCTGACCCAAAGGCATCCAAGCATACTAGGAGACAAGACCAAAGGACTGAAAAAAACAAAAGAAAAAGTAGACAATATAAACAGATCCACAGGAGAACCATACAGTGCTGTTATCAGCCACAGACTGAAAAAACTAATATGTTCAAGAAAATAGAAGAAAAGCTGGAAAATTTCTACAGAGAAATGAAACTGACAAAAAATCAACTGGAAATTCCAGAACTATAAGAGGAAATAACTCATTTTAAATATGCATAAGATAGGTCTAACATAGTTTTAGACACAGCTGAAGAAAGGATTAGTGAAGAGGAAGATAGGTGAGTAAGGTACATGTGTGGTTGTGTCATGCTCTTACTTAGATATCTCCTTTGACTCTTCATTACTTACCTGATAGCACCCAGAGTTCCTATTATACTCTCCAGTCTCACCTCTCCCCTACACTCACCCTGTTCTTCACTTACATCGTAATGAGTACTCTGTGTTCCCAAACATGGTGTGCATATTTTTGCTTATTATTTCCAAGAAATCTTTCTCTACATTTCTGTCTGGTGCAAGCTAAGATGTTACCTTCTCTCTGAAGCCTTCCTCAGTCTTCTTCTGGTTCTTCCCTCATCTCCTCTTTGAGATACTGGGGGAAATTCCTCCCAAACAGTTCTTAGTACCATATATGAAAGTCACTTAATATGTCCATTTCTCTTTCTACAATAGGACTTCACCAAAGGCAAAGCATGTGTGTCATTCATCTTTTTAATCTCAGTTCCTAGCATAATGCCTGGTACATAGTTGGTGTTAAACATTACAATGAATACTGCAAGAACCAAATTATTTTAAGTATCTTACTAATCTTTAATAAACTAATCCTGGTGAAACTGTGACTTGATATTTAATATTTTTCCTTGTCTGTTCATTCATTCATTCATTCATTCATTTTAACTTCTTTATTGGAGTACGATTGCTTTGCAATTGTGTATTAAGTTTCTGCTTTATAACAAAGTGAATCAGTTATACATACACATATATCCCCATATCTCTTCCCTTGTGCGTCTCCCTCCCTCCCACCCTCCCTATCCCAGCCCTCTAGGTGGTCACAAAGCACCGAGCTGATCTCCCTGTGCTATGCACCTGCTTCCCACTAGCTAACTATTTTACATTTGGTAATGTATATATGTCCATGCCACTCTCTCACTTTGTCCCAGCTTACCCTTCCCTCTCCCTGTGTCCTCAAGTCCATTCTCTAGTAGGTCTGTGTCTTTATTCCTGTCTTGCCCCTAGGTTCTTCATGACCTTTTTTTTTTTTTTTTTTTAGATTCCATATATATGTGTTAGCATACAGTATTTGTTTTTCTCTTTCCAACTTACTTCACTCTGTATGACAGACTCTAGGTCTATCCACCTCACTACAAATAACTCAATTTCATTTCTTTTTATGGCTGAGTAATATTCCATTGTATATATGTACCACATTTTCTTTACCCATTCATCTGTCGATGGACACGTAGGTTGCTTCCATGCCCTGGCTATTATAAACAGAGCTGCAATGAACATTGTGGTACATGACTCTTTTTGAATTATGGTTTTCTCAGGGTATATGCCCAGAAGTGGGATTGCTGGGTCGTATGGTAGTTCTACTTTCAGTTTTTTAAGGAACTTCCATACTATTTTCCACAGTGGCTGTATCAATTTACATTCCCACCAACAGTGCAAGAGCGGGCCCTTTTCTCCACACCCTCTCCAGCATTTTTTGTTTGTAGATTTTTTGATGATGGCTATTCTGACTAGTGTGAGGTGATACCTCATTGTAGTTTTGATTTGCATTTCTCTAATGATTAGTGATGTTGAGCATCCTTTCATGTGTTTGTTGGCAATCTGTATATCTTCTTTGGAGAAATGTCTATTTAGGTCTTCTGCCAATTTTTGGATTGGGTTGTTTGTTTTTTTGATGTTGAGCTGTATGAGCTGTTTGTAAATTTTGGAGATTAATCCTTTGTCAGTTGCTTCATTTGCAAATATTTTCTCCCATTCTGAGGGTTGTCTTTTCGTCTTATTTATGGTTTCCTTTGCTGTGCAAAAGCTTTTACATTTCATTAGGTCCCATTTGTTTAATTTTGTTTTTATTTCCACTTCTCTAGGAGGTGGGTCAAAGAGGATCTTGCTGTGATTTATGTCATAGAGTGTTCTGCTGATGTTTTCCTCTAAGAGTTTGTTAGTGTCTGGCCTTACATTTAGGTCTTTAATCCATTTTGAGTTTATTTTTGTGTATGGTGTTAGGGAGTGTTCTGATTTCATTCTTTTACATGTAGCTGTCCAGTTTTCCCAGCACCACTTACTGAAGAGGCTGTCTTTTCTCCATTGTATATTCTTGCCTACTTTATCAAAGATAAGGTGACCATAGGGGTGTGGGTTTATCTCTGAGCTTTCTATCCTGTTCCATTGATCTATATTTCTGTTTTTGTGCCAGTACCATACTGTCTTGATTACTGTAGCTTTGTAGTATAGTCTGAAGTCAGGGAGCCTGATTCCTCCAGCTCCGTTTTCCTTTCTCAATATTGCTTTGGCTATTCGGGGTCTTTTGCGTTTCCATACAAGTTGTGAAATTTTTTGTTCTAGTTCTGTGAAAAACGCCCGTGGTAGTTTGATAGGGATTGCATTGAATCTGTAGATTGCTTTGGGTAGTAGAGTCATTTTCATAATGTTGATTCTTCCAATCCAAGAACACGGTATATCTCTCCATCTATTTGTATCATCTTTAATTTCTTTCATCAGTGGTGTATCTAATTTCTTTCATGATGGTGTATCACACTGATTGATTTGCGTATATTGAAGAAACCTTGCATTCCTGGGATAAACCCCACTTGATCATGGTGTATGATCCTTTTAATGTGCTGTTGGATTCTGTTTGCTAGTATTTTGTTGAGGATTTTTGCATCTATGTTCATCAGTGATATTGGCCTGTAGTTTTCTTTCTTTGTGACATCCTTGTCTGGTTTTGGTATCAGGGCAATGGTGGTCTCGTAGAATGAGTTTGGGAGTGTTCCTCCCTCTGCTATATTTTGGAAGAGTTTGAGAAGGATAGGTGTTAGCTCTTCGTTTATTTATTTTATCCTCTACTCCCCCGGCAGAATATAAGCTCCATGGGGAGAGGGATTTTTCTTTTTCTGTTCTGTTCCCTGTTGTATAAATGCCCAGCATATAGTAGGTGTCCAGGAAATGTTTGATGAATGAGGGAAGTACTCCTTCTAACACTGTGGAGAGGAAGGAGGACAAAGTGGATCAGCTAGCCACCCAGCTTGGACACTTTGAGTACACTGAAGACTGGACACAGGTTGGCCTCCAGTAGGCAGGCAGGCACTCAGAGGAGAGGGGAGAAGGCTACAAGGAGAAGTTTTGAAGAATGGATGAGTGACTTAGCACATCTTCTGGAGTCCAACCTTCTCTGTTTAAGCCCTGGTTCTAACTATTTAAGGAAATCAGTAGTGCTAGCCCCACATGCTTTTTGTGAGGCACAGAACATGGGACACTGCAATCACTCTGCTATTGTTACCTTTACTGTATTGTTTGACCATGGATCCAGCCTGGATTTGTCTTCTGGTTTGGTCACAAACCTTTGGGCAAATCAGGCTCCATCTTTGTCCTCAATACGTACTAAGTGCTAGTAGTTTATTTGTCTCTTTTCATTTAATCCTCTCCCCATGTCCATGAGGTTGATTGTATTGGTGCTGGTTACAGATGAGGAAACAGGTTCTGAGATGACAAGTGACAAACCCAAGCACTACCCGCAAAGTGAGAAGAAGAGCCAGGACTTGAAGTTAAGTCTTTTTTGTTATCCAAGGCTCATTGCCCCAGCCTGCAATGCCCAGGGTCACAGACCCAGGAGAACCAAAACTAGAACCCAGGTCCTTTGGGCCTCAACTTGGTGTTAGTTTCACTGCATGAGGAACAGCAGTGTTGGGATTCTCAGTGATCACCACCAGTGTGTTCACTGGATAGCTGAGAAGACTGAGGCCCAGAGTCCACAAACCAGGTCTTGTGGCCTCCAAGCCAGTGGCCTTCCCACTGTGCCACCCCACAGCTGGTACTTTGCAGCTCCCAGAACAAGGAAGTTATTGTTCTTATTATTAGGTGTGGCCCGACTTAGCTTCCAGGCCTAAAAAGAAAAGACTCAGCATGATTGGAAGGCCCACAGCTCAGAAGCCCCCCTCCCCAGGGCTCCTCTCAACCACTTATGTGGACTCCACTCTTGCGCTGCCCCCACCTCTCAACAACCCCTTTTCCCTACGGTTGAGACAGCTCTGTGGCCCCAGAGAGGTTGTGGTGGGGTGCGTGGCGAGGGCCCTGCAGTGCAGACATTCACATCCAGGTTTCTGGGGGCTTTCCTTTGCCTCTTGGGCTCTCAGAGCTGTGGCCAAAGCCAGAGAATCTGTTTCTCATTAGCTGTACTTTTGCTGTGAAATGAAGTGCTTTTTGAACCTGTGGGAGCAGGAAAGCCATTTACACCCCTGAGAGGACAGGGACGCCAGCCTTGCCAGCACATTCCTTTGGTTCTTTTCATCTCCTGGGTGGAGCTCTTGGTAGGCGGCTGCCGCTGCCATCTCCCTGGTGCGGCCATGAGGCTCTGTGGGGTGAGCAGGAGACGAAGGAGGGGATCATGCCCATCTCTCAACTGGGGTAGGAGAAGCAAACTCCCACTGGAGTTATCTGCCCTCTTTCCCCATCCCCGTCCTCTTCCTGATATTCCTTTATCCTGCATGACTACAATGAAACCTCCAGAAATCATTCGTCTCTCTGTCCATCTGTTCATCGGCCCATCCATCCATCCATATATCATCCATTCATCCCAGTGACAACCTGTGAGTCCAGAGTCAGAACCAGGAGAGTACTATGACATTTCTCCTTCTCCTTCATTTTACTGATGGAGAAACTGAAGTGAGAGAGTTAACTTATTCCCGGATTCACTTGACAAATATTTATCGAATGCTTTTCATGTGCCAGATCCCCACTCCCACTCCCACTCGAGGTATACTGTGGATTGAGCTGCAAAAACATGCACATGTCTCAGCCTTCGTGATCATTCTAGCGATGGGGGCAGATGGTAAACAAGTGAACAAATAAATGAACATGATAATGTCAAATGATGGTAAATGCTCTAACAAAACCAACAGAGGTACCTCTTTAAGAGGAGTGGTTGGGGAGATGCGAATACATTTAAACAAGGTGGTTGGGGAAGTCTCTCGGAGAAGGTAACATCTGAGCTAAAACCTGAGTGATGACAAAGGGCCAGTCAAAGGAACGTGTGAGGTTAGAGCATTTATAGGCAAGGGGACTGCTAGTGCAAAGGTCCTGAGGTGAGAATGAACTAGGCTTGTGTGAGGAACAGAAAGAAGACCAGTGTGGCAGGAGCAAAGGAGCAAGAAGGGGGAGACTGGTGTGAGATGAGACCGGATAGTTAAGTACCTCTCACAGGGCCTAGACATCATGTGCGGAGTTTAGCCTTTGTCCACAGGGAAGCCATGGGGGGTTCTAAGCAGGGGGCTGACATGAAGTATTTTGTTTTCTCAAAAGGACTCCTCTGCCTGTGTCAAGAACAGACTTGAGGGATGCAGGGAGTAAGGTGCACACGGAGGGGCTGGTTGGAGGCTACTGGGGTAGACCAAGTATAAGACGATGGTGGTCCTCCCCCGCCCCCACCTCCCACTGGCCCACGGTGTAGTAGCAAGGGGACAGAAGAGGGAGAAATCAGGAAACATTTGGGGAATAGAGTCAATGAGTCAACATAATTTGCTCATGGATTGGATTTGGGCTGTGAAGAAAAAAGAGGGATGGAAGGTTTTAGCCTGAGCAACCTGGGTGGATGGTCATGGCACCTAATGAGATGGGGAAGCCTGGGAGGAGCAGGTTTCAAGAGGGAAATCAAGAGTTCTGTTTGGGTAGATTAAATTGGAGATGGCTCTTAGATACTCAGGCGGTGCCAAGAAGACAGACGGATACAAGTCTGGAGGCAGCGGGCAAGGCTGGCCAAAGGCGCCCATGCACACGTGTCTGCACACAAGCTCAGAGGAGTGGCGGAGGCACCCAGCCCTCACAGGGCCATCTGCTCAGACTCAGGGCTGCCAAGAAGGCCCTGCCCCCGCTCCCCACTCCAGGTCAGGGAGGGGCTTTGAAACTGTCAGGATTCCAGCCAGGCCTTCCTCCTGGAGTTCTTCTCTCATAGAAGCAGACCTAGGTGATGGTGGGAGTGGAGGTGGGCGTGGCTAGAAGGTATGGAGATCAGACTTCTGTGGGGATAATAATAATGATAACAACAATAACGATAATAAAAGCCTCTGTTATGAGACTGTTAACATCTTGTTCCTGAGCTTCTTCATGAATAGTCATCACCTCAAATTCTCTACAGGCTCTGGGAGATTAGCAGCCTGAGTCCAATGGCCCTATTTTGTAGATGAGAAAACTGAGGCTCCAAGGAAATTAGTTAGTGACATCTCCAAGGTCACCAAGATGATGGGGCCAGGACTCCAACCTGGGTTCTCCGAGACCAGTTTGACTGCACTCTGCTCAGTATTAAATTGTCTGCCCCCAGGGAGGTCTTATTTTGAGAGAGCCAGCAGGGTGGGTTCTGGAGGCAAACTGTCGGGGTTCAGATGGTGACTTGGCCACTTACAGGTCATGTGACCATGGGCAAAGCAAATGAGTCAGTCTCACTTCTGTTTCCCATCTATAAAATGGGGATATTTCCAGTGTTAAGAGAATTGATATTTATGAAGAGTTTAGAACAGCACAGAACGTACTATACATGTGTTAGCTACTACTGTTGAAACTGTCTTAATATGCACTGAGCAGTCTCACCCAGAGACCTGGGAGTGCCTGGAACCTAGAGGGAGGACGCCCTCTTGCAACAGCTGGAGAAACCAAGGCCCTGAGAAGGGAAGTGAGGCAGCCTCTTAAGCAGTTGGGCCCCTGAATCTGGCTGGTGGAGAAACTCTCTACTCCCTGAAAGTCACCACCTGCCAGACTATTATTTCTCCAGGAGACAGACTTCCAAGATCTCTATACCCCTTAATTCATATGGAATTTCTTCTCTGAGCTTGGCTCCCAGGAGGAGCCCCTCCACCCCTTTATGAAAATAGAGTGGAGTCATTCGGCGAAACCTCAACCTAATGCTTTTAAGGAACTGGCAGGTTGAAATAGGAAACTGTTCTAAGTAGAAACCACGGAAACAGCATATGCTTGTGGCTGCCGGCTGCTGCCTGTATCCCTACCGGAGGCCCCGGGGATGGGGAGCTGTTGGTCGCAGCACGTGAAGGGGCCTCAGGAGCCTGGCCCTGGTGCTGCTGACCACCCACAGCCATGTGATGGCAAATGCCACGTCACGTGGGCATGATATTTTTCAGGTCAAAGCAAGGTGAGGTGGCCAGATAGGTCACCAGTGTTAGAAACACAGAAGGCTAGTGTAAGAGCAAACTCGCTCTTTTCTGTGCAAGCCCCTGATATTGTGATTGGTTGAAATGGAAGCCCAGAGAGGGGAACCAACTTTCCTAAGTTACCCAGCACAGAGTGGTGAAGCAGGGAGAAAACCTACATCTTCTAGTACCTAATCCAATGCTCTTTAACAATATTCACTCACCCCTTCCAGGATAGAAACTGTCCCAGAGCATGAACTCTAGGTCAGAAGACCAGAGTTCATCCTAGGCTCTGCCTTTTTCTAGCTGGATGATATTAGGCAAGTTACTCAACCTCTCTGTGCCTCAGTGGTTTTATCGTTTCTTTGTTTGTTTTTGCTTTTAATAAAATGGAGGATAATAAGACTATTTACCTAATAGGATTGCTATTAGGATTCAAAGGGATAATCCATGTAAAGCTCTTCGTATGGTGCTTGACAAATAGTAAGAGCTCAATAAAGTTTTTATTTTTTAATGTATTAAATGCCCAGTAAATGCCAGCCACTTTGCCCCCAAAGAGCTCAGTCAAGTGGGGGAGACAAAAAAGTGAAATTTGATATAGTGCTAAAAATGCTCTGATAGTGGGAAGCAAAGATGCCCTAACCCAGGTGAAGGACTTAACCCTGGTGAGGAGACAGACACTGAGAAGACTGGGTGCGTCAAACACCTATTAGGTGTGGAGGTTAGAACCCAGGTCCAAGGGGTTCCTTCCACTGCTTCAGGGTTTTTGTTGCTTTTGAGGACTGACACCAGTAGAACATTCCTTGGTTTCCTAGGAGGGGGGACACACTGCACAGAGCCATCTCCACTCTTTTGCCTGCCACCTGGACCGTCTGGCTAGTGCTGAGATGCCATTTGAGGCCATAAAAGACAATCTAACTATTTATTATAAAGCTCAACATACAATTTAGCTTCTAATCTCTGTATGTGAAAACCCACTTAGTTAGTGTGGTGGACAGAACAGTGGCTCCCTCCAAAGACGTCCACATCCCCAACACACTGTTACATGCGAACAGGGATTGTGCAGATGTGCTTAAGTTAAAGTTTCTGAGATGGGGAGATTATCTCGGATTATGCTGGTGAGCCCAATGTAATAAGAGTCCTCGTGAGAGGGATGCAGGGACAGAGAAGGAGATGTGGTGATGGAAGCAGAGGTTGGAGTAATTGGAAGAAGCCAAGGAATGCAGGTGGCCTCCAGAAGCTGGAAAAGACAAGGAAAGGGATTCTCCCCTGGAGCTTTCAGAGGGAACCACCCTGCTGACCCATTTTAGACTTCTCACCTCCCAAACCGCAAGAGTGGCTTACACTGTGTTACGCCACCAAGTTTGCTATCATGTGTTACAGCAGCCGTGGGAAGCTCACACATGCAGTCAACGTTCGGCCCAACTCTGCTTTCCTCTGACCATGACCACCTCAGCCCTGGCCTTGCTTTTGGGTAGCCTGGGTCTCACTAGCACAGCTCCCAAACAGGAGCAAGTGCTCCTGAGCATGACTTAAAAGGCTCTGCTTGATCTGGCTCCTTCCTGGCACTAGCCTCCTTTTCACCTCTCTCTTGTCCTAGGACAGGATTTTGGTGAAAACATGAGATCTACAATAAAGTCTGGATTTCCCACAGAAAACCCAGTGTGGATTCTTTCGGGGGTACATGGAGGGGTTCTGAATTCTCTATGTCATGCCTACAAGATGTGGCCTTTGCTGTCACATGGCCACGTATGGGCAGCGTGAAAGCAGAGTGTGTGTGACACAGAACTTGGAGGAAAGGTAGGTGACACCCCGGTTGACAATATGACACAGCATTGTGGTTTGACTGTTGTTGAAGAGCTCATATTTCCCTCCCCCACCATATACGCCTGTATCAGTCTGCACTTCCACATATGGGAGCTTATGCTTTTCAGGGTAGAGGGTGTTGCGGGGAGGGCATGCTTAGAACAGAAGGTGGCAAGACTACAGAATGGCATCTGGAGTTGTCTGGTCTCTGTCTGGACTAGCTCCTCAAAGGAGAGGGGGCTTTAGAGACAAAAGTTGATGTAACTGTTTAAGGGCAACTCTGAGACTTGGGTCACAGCAGAACTAGTGTCTTAAGTGGTTCCCCAGCATCCCACAGCCTCGTCTCAACAAAGCACTCAGAGGGATCTTCTAAAAATGTAAATCAGATGAGGTCCCTCCCCTGTTTACCTCCCTCCAATGCTTCTGTTAGACTTGGAATGAAATCCAAGCTCCCTCTCCTGGCCTGCCCTCGCCTACCTCTCTGACTGCGTCCCGCTAACTCGTCTGTGTCCCGCTGCTCTGGCCGCACAGCTCTCTGTCCCCGGAGCGCGCCAGCTCCTTCATGCTCTAGGGATTGGCTCCTGCTCCTCCCTTCACCTGCAAAGTCCTCCCCTCCAAATGTCTGCATCTTGGTGGCTTCACATAATTTGGGTCTCAGCTCAAGCATCACTTTCTCAGCGAGGCCGTCCTTGACCATATATCTCAGTTTGGGTTTCCTCCAGCCAGATACTGAAAGACACCTGGTGTAGGTGGCTTATTTGCAAGGTAATCCCCCAGGAAGCACAAGCGAGGGAGCTGGGAAAGTGTTCAGAGAGGTGGGGGTGTGAGCAGGGCATGTTCCTGAGTTGGTCACATCTGCGGGAAGCTGTTCAGTCCTGCTGGGGACCTCGGAGGTGTCACATAGAACATGCCTCAGGACTGTCCCACCACAGATGGAGAAGTTGTAGTACTTATCCACTGACTCTTGCCCTCCTAAGTGGAAGGTTGACCTGGGGGTGGTCAATCTCAGAATGTGGCCAGAGCACACTCCTGTGGCACCTGAGAAAGCCCTCAGAAAGAAAGGTGGAGAGAGGCAGGTGGGATGATGTCTATGTGCCTGGGAACTGACCATTGCAGGTACCAGGGAACTCTAAGGTGGGCCAAGGAGATGTGGGATGGGGCAGCAACAGTGTCTACTACACCATCCTATCTACAGCTTCTTCAGCCAGGCAGGCTTATTTCTTTTCTTTATATTTCTCATCTCCATCTGAAATTTTCTTATTTATTTATTCAGAGACCAACCAAGTCTTCACGTCTCACTAGAACATCAGCTATAAGAGCAAGAAGGACCTATCAGTCTTGTTCACCATTCTCTCCCCAGGCCTGAGAACAGTGTCTGGTACAAAGTAGGCCATCGATAAATATTAGTTGAATGAATGTTCTGCTTCATGACCCGGGTACAAAAGCCTGGCCCCAATTCTGTGGGGCACAGACTCCAGGCAGCATGTGGATAATGCGTGTAAACAAGTGGAAGACAGAGACAGTGAGAGAGAAAAAGATGGCTGATACCCACAAATGATTACAGCTGATAGGCTGCCTCATGGGCAGGTGTGAGGCACCTTTGTGGGACCCTGCAAAATAGTGGGGGACTACACCGATGGGGGCTGAGGTCTTAAGGCCACGTGTTTGGAAACTTTCAAGCCAGCAGTCATTCTATTAGTAAGAACAAAAGTTAGTAAGTGTAAAAACACTTCCTCTTTCAATAAATTAAAGTAGGTTCGAGGTTACCCCTACAATGACATCATTCTCACTGACTCACAGTCCAACCTACTTTCTTGAGTGGGGGAGAAGGGGTTGAATTTATAGCATGCACTTCCTCAGTAGGCAGGCAAAGCATGACCCATCTAATCTGTGCTGCAGAGGGCCAGTGTGTTGACTGTAATTGGAATCCCTTCTTTTCCACTCACTTGGTGAGTGACCTTGGGCAAGTTACACTACCTCTTTGAGTCTCGGTTTCTCCTTCATTCATCTGCAAGTTGAGAGTGAGAACAACTATCCAGTAGGGTTATTGTGAGGATTTAATAAGATAATGTCAGTAGTGCCTAACAGCGTGTCCTAAATGTAGGCAGCAGTCCATAGAAAATCACTGCTTTCCATCATACTGCTGCTAATGACGATGACGCTGATGCCGTGGGCAGTGCGCCCAGGCTCCGGAGTATACTCCAGGATGAGCAACAGTTGCCCTGGGAATCGCAGCACATCAGCACCGTACGAGAACTTGGGAGTTACCTAGTCGAGTACCCTTAGAGAGTGACAGTGTCTAAAACAAAGAAGTCATTCTAATAGAGGCTACCATTTACTGAGTGCATATGTCAATTCTTTTCCATCCCAGTAGCCCAGCTGTACCTATTGCAAGGTGGCTGCATCAGGATGTCTTAGTCTGGTACTACTGTTAAACATTCCAGTCAATGGATTTCCTTCGCCCTGATACTTGTAAGACACTTGCTAAACGGCCACCTGAGTATGCTGTGCTTCCTGTGTGTTTCCGCTTTCAGAGAGAGAATCCCAGGATGCAGAACCCAGGATTTTCGCATTTCAGCTCATTTTCTTGTCATGAATTAATAGTTGGGCATTCTGATCTCAATTCGGTTTCCTACAGATCTTGATGGGAGAAGATGAACTGGTCCAAGTATTAATTAACTATACTTCTCGTTTCACTTTTATATTGTACAATAATCTTGTGAGTCTGGTTAACATGTATCCACCACTGAATGATGTATTTGCTCAGGATTTGCTGATAAATTTGGGTTTTGGCGCCTCCTGACCCACAGAAACGGTGATGTAATAACTGGGTGTTGTCTTAAGCTGACAAATTTGTGGTAATTTGTTATGCAGCACAGAAAACGAATATAGAACTCAAAGCCTTCCTGACCCTTGCCTTTGCTTACCCACCAGCCACATCTTTTCCACTCTCCCTTCCACTCTCGAACAAGCCCCTCTCCTGTCGCACATGCAGCACCTCTGCCTGGAGCACCCCTTTCTCCCCTTCACCTGAAAAACTCTCCCTCATTTTTGTGTCACTATAACCATTACTTTCTAGGATGGCCTTTTCTGGTCTCCTAGACAAGGTATGTCATGGTCCCAGAGCCCCCTGTGCTTTTCCCTTTATAACATTCATCACAGTTGTGATGACTTGTTAACCAGCTATCTTCCCTGCTGACCTGGGAGCTGTGTGATGGCAGCAACCACACCTGTCTCATCCACTTTGGTATCCCTACGGCCTACTGAGGCACACAGTACGTGATCGACCAATATCTGTTCAGTGGAAGAATGAATGCAGTGCCATGCAGTGGAAAGGCTCTTAGAACAAGAATCAAAAACACAGACTTTCTCTCTGACCTTTGCAACCCCTAGCTGTTGACTTGAGGTCTCTGGCCTTTAGCACTTCAGATGACATCTTGGAAGTGGGATTCAGGAAACTGGGTGTTGGAGGCATCTCTGCACCCAACTATCGTGGGCAACCTTGAAAAGGTCACTTCCTCTTTCTGGAGCCTCCCGCTCCACAATCTATAAATCTGGGATGAGGCTGCCAGCCATGGTTTCTGGGGAAGTTGATAGAGGACAAGTGAGGTAATGCCCAGGAAGTTCTCAGAAAGATACAGCTTCATAAAAGCCTATGGTCAGGCTTTTAGATTCAGGACACAACCCAGGCTCTTGGCTTGGCCAGCAGTGATGTAAAGGCTAGTGGTGAGGTAACTGCCAAGGCTGGGAGGCCTCGCTAGTCAATGCCATGGTGCTCTGCTCCCCAGGCCTGCAGCGAGCGTCTGTCTTTACATCTAAAGTAGGTGCAGAATCAAGACCAGGCTTGACTAGATGACGGAGGCTTCTGGGCTAAATTCCCCACACTGAACGATAAAGCCTTTACAAGACTTCCAGATGTTTCTAAATACGTTCCTGAGATACAAGTAACCAGAGGCAGTAGTAAGATGCAGCAGAAGCCATATGGTATGATATTTAGGACTGGAGGCTCTGAAGGCAGACTGCCTAGGTTTGAAAACCAGCTCCACTGTTCAACTGGCTGTTAATTAACATCCAGTTTTCTCCAGGCTTCAGTTTTCTCATGTGTAAAATGGAGATGAATTATGATGCCTACCTGCAATGTTCTGAGGGGATTACAAGAGAATTCATGCAAAGAGCTTAACATAGTTCCTGGCACAGAGAAAATGCTTAACCCATGTTAACTGTTTATTATTGTTGTTTTGTTGTTTTGATTAAGTCCCTGTAGAGCAGCAAGCACTTTCACTTGCTTGATACTAATGACAAACCTCTGGGAAGTACTTCTAAGTACATGATCTTATTCTCTCATTAGACATAAGGCAGGGACCCACTCCGAGAGTAGCTGATGTCTCTTGCTCGAGGCTCCATCCCCAGTACCTAGGACAGTGCCTGGCACACTGCAGGCTTCCAACAGCCATTTGCTGAACCAATGGATCTAAAGGGATCTAAAAAGAACTCTTGAGGCAGAGGTTATTTATTGGTATCATTTTGCAAATGAGGAAACAGAGTGATCTGCCCGCAGTCACCATCACTGTGAAGTCAGATTCCAACGTACCTGACTCCAAATCTAACCCTCTTTCCACCACCTTCTGCTTCCTAGTGTCTCCTTACACTCAGCTCAGCAAGATGGTGCAGGCAGCAGAGTGAAGTGGCCAGAGCACAGGCTCTGGAGCAAAAAGGGCAGGTTCAAATCCCAACTGTACTACTTCCCAGCTCTGTGGCCATGGATGAATCACTCAGTCTCTCTGTGCTTCCTTTTTTTTGTCAGTGAAGTGGGGATTAAGAGTGCCTACACATCCTATGGGGTAGATCTTATGCTCCATTTAAAGATGGGGCTGTTTTGCACATGTGGGTCTAATCACTCACCTTTATAATAAAGAAGTCCCTATATTTATGATAAAGTTCATAAACTTCTTGCATGTGGGGACCATGTCCATTTACTTCACCAAATTTGCTTAGAACCTACAGATGGGAACCATATTTATTGAGCATCTATCTAGTAGGTGTCAGGCAAAGTGTTAGGGGTTTTACATATGTTGTTTCATCTAATCCTGACATCAACTCTACAACTTTCCGTAAGCCTTTGTTTACACATTGGACAAAAACAAAACAAAACAAAAACCTGAGGTTCAGAGAGCTTAAGAAAATTGTCCAAGCCCTCACAGCTGGTAAGTGATTCAAACTCAGGTCAGTTAAACTTCAGAGGCTATGCCGTCTCCTCACACCACAATGCCGTTTGATAAAGTCTGTACCAATTCACTTGGTGAACTGGTTGATCCTCTTACACACGCGGTGGCAGAAAACAGGGGTGAGATTGATGGAAAGAAGTGGCCCCCAGATTTCTAGCCCCTTGGGAGGCCAAATCAAGACCCCTGAAGGAAGCTTGATTGACGGCAGCCACAGCAGCTAAAGCATCAACAGAACTTTATCTTGCCCAACCAGGATATGTCAAGGGGTGGGGCGGAATGAGGGTAGCCATATTACACAATTATGATGACGCACAGACCTTTCTTGGGCCTAAAATGCTTCCCGAGTCCCGAGGGGAATAGCATGAATACCTCATTGTACCGATGGAGGAGGAACTAACAAAGACTTCTTATCTTCCAGCTTCCTATGCCAGGATCAGAATTATCTCTGACATTCTAGGCTGTCGTGAGTTCCCCTTTGGTTGTCTGGGCCCAGGAGAGCCACTCCTTGTAGCTGGCTCTTGGTTGCGACCCAATATTTAATATGGCCAGCGCCTGCCTGAGCTCCACCTTGGCCTTATCGATGGTCGCCTTGAAGGCAACGGCCTTATTTTCTTCGCCTCTTTATCCCATTTTCTGGCATAGGACTCAGTGTAGAGTCCAAACTCACAGAATGCTGAACCAAAGTCCAAGAGTTTGGCCAAGGACAAATGACTAAAGCCCATGTGATGTTCTTGAAGTCTTCAACATGAGCATCTCAGATTGGCCCAGCCAGGCTGGGCCAACAAGAGCAGGAGGTTCAGTTTTAAGGCAGGGGGCAATGGTCTTCCTGATGATACTCTGGACAAGGAGGGATACTAGAGGATCACAGGGCCACACTTAGTCAAAGCCTGGTTGAGAGAACAGAGACTTACAGTGTGGAAACCAAGAACTGACAATGAATCTAAAGGGCCAGCAGACAGGACTGCACCAAGCCAAGAGCCAGGACTCTAGAGGAGACGGCATCTGAGTGAGAAAAGGTCCAGAAATAAATGAAGGCTGCCTAGGGCTGGTGGTCCGTGGGTGTATAGAGAGTGGCCGAATCTGCTGCCTTAGAGGGCTGGGCTGGCTGAACAGATGCAATCCCTCATCTGGTGTCTAAGTGTCAACAGCTTGGAGGCATCTCTGCACGTGGGGGGAATCTGAAAAATCCCTGAGCCCTGATTAGGCCAGTGATGGTGTGTAGTAGACAGACGTATATAGGATATATCTTGGGAAGTGTTCTTAGTCTATGGACCAGCTCCCTACTCCCCACCATCCTAACTGCCCACCTTTATCTCCAGTGGTGGAGATGAGTAGGGAAAGAGGATGGGCAGCTGCTGCTTTGTACAACATATCCCAGGCTGTCCAGGCCTTCACGCAGGTGACCAGGGGTGAGCACCTGACCAAGTTTAACCATGTCTCTACCTGGGCACTTGGAAGTGGTGGAGGAAAAGAGAGAGATTGAAAGGCAGGCGGGCAGACAGAAAGTTACTCTAGGAGGCTGGCCCTGGAAGGGCAGCCATACTTCCTGCTGTGTGGATCTGAGAAGCAGAGGGACCCCAACTTCCAGGGAGGAGAGGGATAACGCAAATGCACAGAGTGAGGTTGAGACCAGTGATGAAGAGGAAGCCTGACAGTATTTCCTGGCTCCAGACCATTCCTAACTCATTGTTGCCTTTGGAGTCCATGAGACAGTTCCCATATGTCTAGGCTAAATCCCTGATTACGCATGTTACTTGCATTAACTGCTGCTACTTCTTATCCAAGAGTCCCGCCTAATGACCCGAGCACCCACTCCGTGGCCTTTGACTCCTCCAGCTCACAGGTGCTTCTCAGCATCGACACGGTGCTCAGCATACACTCCCCTTTCCTTCTAATGTGCCTACCTGGCTCTGAAAGAGTCAGGAAAAGCTAAAATGACTTCATTCCTAGATGTCGCTGGAGCTAGGGCTCCAGGTGCAGTATAGGTGTCCCTGACCAGGTACACCTGTGCAGGATCTGGGAGGGTGTGCAGGGGAAGGGCACACTCCTGCTGCCTCTGCTCTGCTTCTGCCACTGAGTTCTTACACACAAGTGTTTACAGAGGCCCCGGCTTCTGGCCATTTGCTTTGTGTGTGTTGAGGGGCAGGACGTGAGGCATCTGATCTCTGCAGGCTCTGGCATCAGATGCACCGGGTTCTAGCCCCAGCTCTGCCACTGCAAGCTGTAAGACCTTGGGCAAGTTACTTAACCTCTCTGCACCTTGATCTCCTAATCAACAAAATGAGGATAATGATGGTATCTGTGTCACAGAGTACGAATAAGGGCTAGCAGAGGTAATGAATGTAAAGTACTTAGGGATAGTACCCATAGTAAATTCTCAGTTAATGCTAGCTGCTATTATCACTATTACTATTATTAGCGGTTCAAACCCATAATGTTGCAGTGGGAAGTAAATGAATCTGTGTAAATCACTTAGCACAAGCTAAAACATCATCTGTCCCCTTTCCAGCTTCCCTCCATAAGTAACCCTGGAATTTGGTGGCTCTGGGAGTTCTGATTACCTAAAAGGAGGGGGCACGTCTGAGTTATCCCTGACATAGTTGCTAATAACTAGAAAAAGAAGGCCAGACCCTGAAGCATTACCGTCAGCTGACGCCCATGCTGGCTTGTGAATCATGGTCAGCAGACTCTAGTGGTCCAGGGGTCACTGTATCCCCCTGCCCAGCGGGGGGCGGGGGGCTGCCAACATTTTCATCTCATCATGAGCTATTAACTGGGGCTCCCACTTGTGTCTGGGACCTCATACCACTCCAGCCTGCACCCTTATCTTGGTTTACTGACAAAGAAGAGAGCTATAGCTGGCGGGCCTGAGGGCAGAGAATGGGACCAGGATGAGCACAGATGATGAGGCAGAGGCCCGGGGGGAGGGCTGGGGAAGGACGACTCCTGGCCACCAAGTCCTATTTGGTGGACCGAGCAGACGGCCATACCTGCTAGGGTCTCCTAGAATCAGAGTTAGAACTCATCTAGTCTATCCCTCTAATTTTTTGGTCATTTTGGTAATTTTTAAAATCTACTTTACTGTAGTATAATTTACATGTGATAAAAGCATTGAATTTAAGTGTTCAGGCCCATGAATGTTGACAAATGGATACACTCGTGACCATTCTCATGATCAAGATAGAGAACATTTCCATCACCCCCAAATTTCCACTGTGCCCTTTTTACAGTAAGACCCTGTATTAGTCAGGGGTCTCCAGAGAAACAGAACCAAAAGGATATATTTGAGGAGATTCATTATCGGAATTGACTCACATACTTAGGGAGGCAAGCACTCCCACATTCTTCCATCTGTAAGCCAGAGACTCAGGAAAGCCAGTGATTCATTCTGAGTCCAAAGGCCTGAGAACCAGGGGAGTTAATGGTGTGAGTCCCAATCTGAGTCCAAAAGTCCAAGAACCGGGAGCACTGATGTCCCAGGGCAGGAGAAGAGAGTAAATTTGTCCTTCCTCTGCCTTTTTGTGCTCTTCAGGCCCTCAGTGGATTGGATGATGGTGCCCACTGCAACGGTGAGGGCGATATTCTCTCCTCAGTCTACAGATTCAAATGCTAATCTCTTCTGGAAATACCCTCACAGACACACGCAGAAAGAATGTTTTACCAGCTATCTGGGCATCTCCAGCCCAGTCAAGTTGACACGTAAAATTAACCACCACATTTACCTGAAACAGTGTAAATCAACTATACTTCAGTAATAAAAAAAAAATTAATCATCACAGACCCTTTCACGCCAGGCCACAGGCAACCACTTATCTGTTGGTCACTATATTTTAGTTTTTTCTAGAGTTTCATTATATAGTTCCATTATATAGCTTCAATTATATAGAATGTACTTTTGCATCTCGCTTCTTTTGCTCAGCATAGTTTTTGAGATTCACTTCTATTGTTGCTGTATCAATAGTTTATTCTCTTTGGTTACTGAATAGTATTCCATAGTATAGAATACCCACTTTTATTTTAATAATATTGCCCAAAATTATTGGATTCATGTCAGACAAACACAGTGCTAATGTTCTGTACAGATTTTCTCCCTGAGTTCCCACAACAATCTCATTAGGTAGGTACTATAAGTGTACCCTTTTCATAGAAAAGGGAAAGGCTCAAGAGAGATAATGTAATTGTCCCAAAATACACGATGGATAAAAATTAGAACCAGTATTTGAACCAAGGCAGTCTGACTTGAGAATCTATATCCTTAAGAATCATGCTCTACTGTTTCCCACTTTACAGAGGGAGAAACAGAGGCACGAATGGACGCCATCTGATCAGCATTATACTGTAAGTCAGAAGAATATTTACTATGTTGAGAATCCAGGAGCCCAGATTCCCAAAGTATCATGCAGCTTCCTTTAAAGGGGTCTCAGATACCCTGCCGGCCCCTTCTTTACTTGTTTGAAGCCTATGTATCCCTCCATATCAAACTCAAATCCTACCCCGTTGTTTATTCACCAAACATGTACTGACATGACAGGTCCAGGCAATGTGCAAGGCCCTGGTCACACCAGTAAACAAGCAGACACAGCTCTCTGAAAGAAAGAAAGAAAGAAAAAAG
The DNA here is from genome assembly GCF_003676395.1 of Aethalodelphis obliquidens. Lineage (NCBI taxonomy): Eukaryota > Metazoa > Chordata > Mammalia > Artiodactyla > Delphinidae > Aethalodelphis > Aethalodelphis obliquidens. Next base: position 50,554,090 of record NW_020837952.1, read on the forward strand.
TCCAAAAACCCAGCTATAGAAGCATAAAAAGGGAAGAACTGCAAACAACAGTTCAGGGTTTTGAGCATGTTAAATTCACTATGTTCAATGATGTTATAAGACCCAGTGAGCCAATTTGACTTGCGCTCCTGACCCAAATAATATTTTTATAGAATGGTCCAAATAGGTAAGCCTGTCCTATGTACTGTCGTATTCATCACCCAAAGCTCAAAACAACACTGTGAGGCAGGTACTCTCAGTATCTCCATTTTGCCAAAGAGGAAACTTAGGATTAGTGGGGCTATGTAATGTCACTGAATCATTCTTATGAATCTTTTCTATACACGGTCTCATTGTTCCCAAATCTTTTCTGAACTGAAGTGAGGGAGCAAATCTATTCCTACCCACCTAGTATTTGTGGCAGAGATGGTATTAATGACCAACTACCCCTACTTTCCCATCCTCCCCTGGAGTCAGGCTTGGGCTTGTGGGCCAGTGCAGGGGTTGGGGCGTCACTTCCAGGAAGCGGCAGTTAAGAGCTGATCTTCCTCTTTCATCTTTCCCGTGGTGACCCTGGAGGCTACGTGACTTAGATGGTGTAGTTATCAGAAGGGGGAGGACTGCCTGACCCACATCAGATGTCACATGAGCAAGAAATTAGTATTTACTGTGGTAAGCCACCGGGATTTCAAGGGTTTGTGTGTGATAGCAGCTGAGCATTAATTATCCTGACTAATACACTAATAATAACCACAGTTATTACCTCTTATCAAATGTTTACCCTGTACCAGCCACTGTGCGCTAAGCACTCTACATCTGTCAATTCCTTGAATTTCTTCTTACCTTTCCAGCTTACCTACAGACTTAAGAGATATGTGGCCTCCAATGGGCTCTGGATTTGTCAACGATCTATGAAGGAAAGACCTTCCCTGGGAGGCAGAATTCTCTGGCCTAAGCAACTCCATTACCAGCGATAGTGCAAACAGTTGCACAAGCCTGAAAAATGCCTGCTACCGCGACTGTGGACGCTATGTCACTAAACAGAATTCACACTTATTTCATCAAGGGGAAGAAACACAGGGCTTAAACGGGAAACAGAAATTGAACGGCTTTTGAATATACTGGATGGGAAAGAAAAGCACATCATAGGTGGACTCCTTCTCCCCCTGCACTCTGGTAGACGCAGAGTGCCAAAATGAAGCTCTCTGTGCATGACGCTGAATGAAATAAACTTCCCCCTGACGTCTGATTTCCTGTAAAAATGAATCCTATCAGGTTATTCTGAATAGCTGCCTCCCGCTTGCCTTCAGGATTAAGCGTGACATCCAGAGCCCCCAATTAAGTTCACAGATGGGGTTAGGCTTTGGAGGAGGGGACATGTGAGCCAGTATTAGTAAATGGGAAGGAGTGTGTTAGCCAGAGAAGGAAAGACAGAGTATTCCAGGGAAAAAGAACAGCAGCAAGGCAGGGGTTATCTGAGGGCTTGGTGTTTAGAAGCTGACAGAAAGCTCAGTGTGGTTGGAACGCAAGGTGTGACAGAGGCGAGGCTGGACACTTCGGTGGTGACCGCACTGTAGGGGAGGCCTCCTGGCCGGGTACAGCCTTGACTTTGAAGGTGAGTGGAATCCTGGGTTCAATTAGGAGCCCACTCACCTGCAGATACAAGCCAAGCCTTCCAACCTAACCTTTCTCAGGTAGTACAGGTGATATTTTCATTCCAATCTGCTCTTTCTTTTTCCTTATTCCTTCATTAGTTGGGAATTTTGTCAGGGAAGAGGGGTGCTCCTTTTGGCGTCCCTTCAAAGACTCTCACAGTAGGTACTAATTTCCACTCCATATCAGAAGCTTAGAGCACTGAAGTCACTTGAATCTGGTTAAATGCAGCGCTCGTAGCCACCTGGTACACACAGGTGTGGCTGGGCCAGCTGTTCAAATAATCAGACATGTCTGTACTGGTTGCTGATCAGCGACTGTCCTGACTACCTCCTCTCCACTCCCATGCCAGTGACCCTGAAACTAGAGGGATAACCCTAGGCAGGGCAGGAGCTTTCTGAACCTGCTGTAAAGCTATAGTGGACCCGTCAACTCCTGGGCCAGGCCAGTTGTAAAATATTTTTGAGTGTCACCCCTGGTTACATGGCTGATGGATACGACTTAGAGTTTGAACCCATGTCCAGCTGGCCTTAATGCCAGTGTTCTGTCCAAGTTATGAGCCACTTCATGCCCAGAACAAGTGGGCATGATCTTCTTGCCCCCTGCACATGCCAGGCCACCACAGGGGCTCAAGCTGCAGCTTTGGAAGACATACACTGAGAAGGACAAAAGACCTGGAATTTGTCCAGAGGAGAATGACGGGGCTGAAGGGGCACTTGAAACCACATCGTGTAAGGAAAGGTTGGCAGAACTGGGGATGTTAACTTGGAGAAGAGAGATTTTCAGGAAATGTGAAGACTATCTTCACATATCTGAGGGGCAGTTGTGTGAAGAGGGATGGAATTTGTATCAATGGGTGGAATTACTAGCCACTTTAGTCCTCATGTGTTCACTGGGTAGATACTTTCTGGACACCTACTCTTTGCAGGTGTTAAACTAGGCCTGGGGGGGCACAATGTGGACATTAAGGGGCCACCACTAGTGGAGGAGAGAGACACATAAACACATGATTACAGTGCAAAATGAGAAGTGCTGGAGAAGTTTGGAAAATAGAACACTGAAACCCTGAAACCCTTTGGGGAGGTTGCTGGAGGAGATGGGTTTTGATCAGAGTCTTAAAGAATGGGTAGGAGATTGTCAGTCAGAGAAGGGAAGAGAGTGGGAACAGAATATGCAAAATAATGGAGTTGTAAAAGGTTGTACAACATCTAAAAACAGGTACCTGGAGTGTGGCTGGAAGAGAAGGCTTGTGGGGTAGAGGTGCAGCTGGAGGTGACGTGAGGGCTTTTGGGTGTGAGGGGGTCTTAAAAGTCTGCACATAAGCCTAGGGCCAATGAGGAAAGAGCAAGATGTGATGAGAGTTTATCACGGGAGGCACTCGAGGGCAGGTGGGAGAACAGTTTGAAGAGATGTTAGCAAACAGACCCCAGTATCCAAAGTGTGGTCAGATGAGATGACCTTGATGGTCCATTGCAACCTTGGGCTTTTCTGAGAGCTAAACATAGCAGTCCCATGTCAGAGGTGGGAAGAGGGCCGTAGGCAAAGGGATGGAAGGAGGTTTGGGACCGTTAAAGTGTTCCCATTTGGGCTTCAGATAATTTTATTTCCAGGTGTCTGAGAGCAAGGGAGACCCTGGCTCTTTATCCTGGGCAACAAGGATAGGTTCTAAATGTCTTCCACCTAAGCACCGGGGTGGAGAGGAGCGATGCAGAGGTGATGTTCACAGGCTGGTTCTTACACAGGAACTGCTCTGAGCACTTTTGCACTGGTTACTCATTCAGTCCCCACACAACCACATGCAGTGATATCACTGTCCCTATTTTCCAGATGAGAAAACTGAGGCACAGAGAGGTTATGCAATTTGCCGAAAGTGCTAGAGCTGGGATTCAAACCTGAGGATTCTGACTCTTGAGCCCGGTTCTTGACCATTATACTGTATAAATGTGTGCCATTCCCTTGTGGCACAGGCTTTAAAAAAGTTATTCAACAGAACTCTGAGCATTAGTACAAACCTTTATTTGCCAACAGATAAATTAGCAGAGACAGAATTCACTTTATGGGTGGATTTCTCACAGGGTGTCCCCAAGGTCTGTTATTGACCAGATTATAGCAAGTATCCTAAGCCAAAGTGCTCCAGACCTGTACTGATAAACGAGATAAAACACGTAGGAAACTAATTTTTTAAACCCAGATATCTACCCTTCTAATTCAGAACTTTCCATTTTGCCAGACAGGAAATTAAAGAACCAGGCACTTGGCCACACAGCCCAGAATGGTTCCTGGCCTTGGCTTGGGCTTTCACGGGGTCTTGCAGAAACTTCTGGAAAAGCAGAGGACGGAAGGGCAGAAGACCTGGCTCAGATCAAAGGTTTGATACTTGCTGACTCGGTAGCTGAGGGAAGAGCAGAAAGGTCTAGAGGGACAGGGAGTAACGTGATCATCACCACCGTGGAAGCTGTTGTCTAAATGCCTACTCTGGGCCAAGAGAGACATGTTCTAAGTCAGTTTAGAGACGAGGAAACAGAGGCTCAGAGGAGAAAAGCAATTTACTCAAAACCACCCAATGTGGAAGCGGGTGAGCTAGGATTTGAATGCAGCTCTGCCTGAGTGCAAAGCCCATTTCCCCTCCTTGGGCTGATTTTCTCATCTGCAAAATGAGCCGTCTTACTTATTGCCAGCTCTCCTACAATGCATCGTGTGCTTTAAGATAGCACATCTACTCATGAGATTAACAGAAACAGTAACAGCAGAAACAGCTAACAGTGACAAATAACCAGGTCCCTGGAACTCTTCTAAGCATTTTATACGTATTAGCTCATTTAATCCTCACCAGGACCCTGTGAAGTGTGAGAACGTCCATTTATAGAGGAGGAAACAGAGACGCTAAGAAACTCACACAAAATAGCACAACGAATTGTCTATTAAATAATAATGAATTAATTATAAATAAGTCAGACCCTTTGGACTAATCAAAGACTTCTACAGTTATCAATCAGTTGATCAATATAACATAACCAGAATTTCTAATGCTGGCTATTTCAGTAACCCCTTACGTGAGTATAAAGGTATGATTCACAAGTCGCTTTGGGAAACATAGAAAATTACTAATGGATTCCTAAGGGCTGGTGGAGGGGGTGGGCCCCAGTTGGAAGTCACAGTGGTCGAAGGCCAAGTATACTCCAGCTCTGATTCTGAACATACAATGCCTCACCAGCCGAACAGGACTTAAGGAATAATCCTTGGTTGGCCTCTGCAGACTACTCTGAGCCATCCTGGTGCCCTGAGCCAGCTAGTAACCTGCATCTCCTCCTAAGCAGAGGTGCAGTGCACAGGGGCAGATTGAAAGCAGAGGAGAGGGAGGGAGCATCAGGGGAAGAGAGGGACAGAGGAGCGAGGTGGATGGCTGAGCCAGCTTTCACGGCTGGCTGTGCCAACCTGCTTGGGAAGATGTAAGCCTCATGGTTTCCATGAATTTCACCAAAGTGGCTGCATGTTTGAAAATGAAAGCAGCAGAGATAAGCCACTTTCCCACACCAGGCAGACAGAGTATGCTGTCGGTATCCCTGGGGCTAAGGTGATAAAAGTCTTCAGCTCTTCCTCACTATAGGCTCTCATTAGCACAGGTGAGCCCAGGTCCACCTGGGCTATTAACCTCTCCTGCCGGTGCCATCCCTTCCCTCTTGGAGGCTGGACACCCTGGGGAGGCAGGGAGGTGGCTTTCCGGGTCCAAGCCTCCTCTTTGGGGCACCTTTTCTACTTGGTGTCATTCAGAGGCAGCCCAGCTCTGGGGTCGGACAGACCTAGGTTGGAATCCCAACTCTGAGCACCCCTAATCGTGTAATCTGTAACACGTGAACTTCTTGGAGAACACAGGATGTACTATGCCAGCTTGGTGAAGGGATTATTAACGAGGCAACCCATTTCATGTTCTCCCAGGCCACTCCTTGCTCTCACTCGCTCTCCACGGTACAGACCTGCTGTCTGAGAGCGACTTGTACATCACTACCCTACCCTCAGGAGTTAGGGATCAATAAAACCCAGATGCTATCTCCTCTTTGTCTAGCTAGAGAACAAACAATTCTGAACATGTTTATGAGAAGTTTAAGCAGATCTCTTTCCTTCTTTGGGGATTCATCTTTTCCTTCTAAATGTGGAAATAGGTGGCAGACCTATGATACCTGAAATCCTTCTGAGTCTGAGAGGCTTGACATCCCCAGGAGTCCCTGCCCAAGCTGAACTGTAACAGAAAGTCACCAGTGGAAACAACTGATCTGTGACAGTTGTTCCATTCTATAACATCTCGATTTATTGAATGCCTAGCATTTTACCTCCAGTCCTGTGCTAGGTGCTGAGGGCACTAAGATGCCATGTCATAACAGCTAGAAGTCAGACCTCTGATTCACGGAGGGCTTCACAGTGTGCAAAGCTCATCATATTTAATCTTCAGAATCCAGTCCTATTCTTATTATCCCCATTTTATAGGTTAAGTCATTGCCCAGGAACACACCTAATAAGTAGAAAAGGTCACATCCCAGGCTGAGTCAAGCGGACCCTAAAGTCCACGCTTTCACCTGATATTCAATGGTGAATGCCTCCCTTTTATTAGTTTGAGACACCGTCAGCAAGAACCAGTGGCTTGCCGTGTCAGCTGGGAGCCAGGGGTCAGCAGAAAGCAGTTTGAGAACTAACCACAACAGCAATGGCAATAGCAGTAACAATAATGGTGCAGCTGTGTCACCCATGCGGTAAGGTAGCCTGGAGGGAGGACCGATGGGTGGGTAAAGACCAATAAAGGGCTGTAAGGAGCAGAGGCTGGGAAAGCCACGGGAGTTGGGCTTGTCCAGGAAGACTTTCTGGAAGGTGGAGGAAGGGATCAATGTGCATTGCTAACCTCTGTGCCAGGCACTTGAGAGAAGTAACTATTACAGTCACTCTGTGAGGGAAGAATCATGGTTCGCATCTGACCGGTAAGGAATTAGGGGCCAGGGAAGGAAATCCAGTGGTCCAGAGGCACACTGCTATGAACAGTTGGAGCCAGGACTGGAACCCGGCCAGTGGGGACGAGGGGCACGTTGCATTTCTACTCCTCTCCCTCTAGAACCCGAGCTCGCAGCCACCAGGTCCCCGTCCAGAGCAGATGCAGAGCGTGGACTTGCTTTTCACTAATGCTGACTCCTGTGTCCCCATCCATGCCCTCTGTTCCCCCTGCTTAGGCCGGCTGTGAAGTCACTGCCTGTCTCTCCCACAAGTGCTCCAGCTTCGGCCACACATCTGGAGGAGGGACTCCACCCTTCTTCAGACCAGATGTTCGGGGGTGGAGTGCTGGGAGGGGGACTGTCACTGACCAATGTCTCCTGTTTGTCTCTTCAACTCCTCTTTCCTTTCTTGCCCAGGGAATGTATAGCTTTGGGCAGGGGCCTGGTCAGAGATCTTGGCAGCTCCCCCCTCCCACTGCCCAGGAACTGGAGGCTGGGAACCCAGAGAGTGTGCAGAAGGCGGCCACTGAGCACCCCTGAGCTGGTCACAGCAAAGCTATGTAGCACCTCTGAGTACCTGCACAGCCTTCCTGGGAGGGGGACGGACAGAGAGCAGAGAGAAGACAGACATATACAGACAGATACACACAGGGCAGAGAAAGACAGAGAAGGAGAGAGACAGGCAGGGAGGGAGGAAGAGGGAGAGAGAGAGAAGAGACAGAGAGAAAGGGACCGAGAGACAGAGACAGAAAGAGCCAGAGCAACAGAGAATGGATGGAGGAGAGAAAAGGGGAGGGAGACAGACAGAGACAGAAACACAGAGAGAAAGAGGGACCGCGAGCTGTGAAAAGAGGGGCAAGAAGGATGACAGGCAGAACCAAAGGGTAGAAAAGGCAGAGCCAGTCCAAGAGGCCACACTCCAGCCACATGCCAACCAGTAATTCCTGCTTCTTAGAAGGCAATTTTATAAAAGCATAAGAAAGAAGGAGAAAAGAGCAGAGGGCTAGGAAACAGCTACATATTCCCAAGTAATAAAGCTGACTTTCCAGTTTGAAGTTGAATCATGATGTTGACTCAGGGCTCCCTAAGTTCTGAAATCAATTTCTCAGTTTCATAATCACATCTTGAAGATTTTGTCCAGGCTCAGTTTCCTTATCTGTAAGATATGTTAAATGATAGTGACTTCACAGGTTGCTGGGAGGACTGAGAGGGATGTGATAGCCTGTGTAAACTGTAAAGGGCTGTGCAAGAACAGTGGGCGTATCTAGAAAAGGGAGCTTTAAGAATCCCCCTCGAGCTTTAAGACCAGTTGGTGTCCTTTCCCAGGGAGATGCTCGGATTGGAAATGGATGCCCAAGAAGAAACACTGATCTTCACATAAAAGTTGCCCGATGTTTCCAGCAGACCTAGCTGGATGACCTGAGAAAGTCACTTCAGCTCTCTGAGCCTGAAATGACGGCTGGTTGAAATAATAACTTAAAGCCTCCGCTAGCTTGGAGTGTGGACAAATCTATGACCACCGGCATAAAGAGGTGCTAGCGTGATGAAGGCTTCATCACGGGGTTGAAGGCTTTCAGATTTGGATAAGACTGGGTAAGGGTTGGCTCCTTTCAGACATGCCCTCCTCCAGGCAGCCTCCTCTGATTCTCCCATGCTGTGTACAGTGCCTTCCTCTGGGCTCCCAGTCACAGTGCTACCCTATCGTATTGTATTATATTGTCTTGGTCTATGATGTGACTGTTTCCTCACTAGACTATGAGCTTCTGAGGGCAGAGACCATCTAGCTCATCCCCACATCCTCAGTGCCCAGCACCTGGCACAGAGCAGAGGCTCAACCGATGCTGGTGCACTTGAATGGGACTAAAACTGCCAGCCCGCATTCTTTCCCATTAGGCCAGACGTTTTTAAGGAGGAAGGGCTGGGGCCAGGCTGAGATGCCGGAGGCTTTGGAAGCAACCTTTGGACAATTTGTGCTGTGCTCTGAATCCTTTCTGGGAGCTGATTCCAGGGTAGCTGAGAGCCAAAAAAGGTGGGAGGTAGACTTGCTGACTAGGGAGAGCCTGGGTGGGGTGGGGGACGAGAAAGGGAAAACATCTTAACGCGATAGCTAACGTTTCTCCAGCATTTTATGCTTTACAAAGTATTTCTACATCGACAATTTTGTCCAAGCCCCATGGGAATCCTGGGGGCTAACTAGAGCAGGTTCCAATATCACCAGTTTTCTTTTTTAGACGAGTAGGACACAGCCACACTGAACTTGGATCTTTGGACTCCAGGTCCAGTGCTCTTCTTCCAAGAATAAGAAAAAGGTGGGAGGTGGTGTCCACGAGGTCTGAATTATTTTCCCCGTTCATTGGTGGCTTAATGAAATGATCAATCTTTCTTAACCCATGTGTATTATAAAATGATTACAATTAGGGCTGCCATTGATCGAACACTGGTAAGTGTGTTATTCCAAGCACATGATCAATATTATCTCATTTAATTTGATCTGTGACTTTATGAGATCATATTATTCTATCATTAACCCCAGATGAGGAAAGTGAGGCTCAGAAGAAATGAGGAAACAACTAATCATACAGGCAGTGAGGAGCCTCGATTTGAACCAAAGCTCAGATTCTAGAGTCTGAGCTCTCGATCAGCCACCACACTGCTAAGATTTACTCCTCGGCACCAAAGCAGGAATCATGCAGTGAGTAGCCTCCAGTGACCAGAGATGAGCCCATGAGCCACTGTCAGAGGAGAGGCATGTTGTCGGCCTTGTTTCTCGAGACATGGAGATTGACCTGTACCAGCCTGCACTGGCCACTGATTCCTGTGATTCTTCCCCGGGCCTGGCCTGGGTGAGGGTGCACTGACCTCGGTTTGCAGAGCTGGGATAGCAAAAAGCTAATAGGTGCACGGGAGACACAAATTGAGGCCTTGCTCTAACAGCCTGTGCCCATCCCCGGAGTCAACCAGCCTGGACACTGCCTCGGATCCTGGGCACTGTAGCACAGCAGAAAGAGCTTCAGGTTGGGGTAAAGCTAAGCCTGGTTTCAATCCAGTTCTGAAACTTAACAGCTGGCTGACCTTGAGCAAGGTAGGTAACCTTACTGATCCTTGGTTCCTCATTTGTAGAAAAGGATAATATGGGTCTCATAATATGGGGATTCAACAGAACCACCCACCTGAGGTGTCTTAGCACAGCAGCCTGCACTTAATAGATACTCAATCATTTTTCACTCAAGAGTGCATGGCCCAGGAGGAAGAGCATGGGATTTGGGGTTAGCAAGATCTGGTTTCAAATGCTGGTTCTGCCAGCTATAAACTGTATAACCTTGGGCAGATGACATCCTTTCTGAGCTTCAGTTTTCTCATCAATAAAATAAGGCTGACAACAATTACCTGAGGGAGGACTGTAAAAACAAGAACAGATGGGGGTATGATCAGGGTTCAGCGAAGAGTATCTGCACCAACAGTAATAAAGTTGATTCCCCCTCTTTCCTTGGAGAGGGGAATGGGAGTAATTCATTCATTCATTCATCCAACATTTAGGAATGCCGTCTAAATTACAGGCCCTGGGCTTTTTCCTGAGAGTACCAAGATGAGGGCCTGGGGCTCACTGTCTTTGGGGAGGAGACTGACTGCCATGCAGATAATCATGACACAAATTGGAAGGTGCTAAGACTGAGCTGTATGCAAAGTGCCCTTGCCAAGCTGGGAACAGCAGTCACGGGCAAGCACATCCGTCAGCTCAGAGGGAACACTAGCATTTGGACGAGAGTGTGTGAGAACTTTCCCAAGCGCAGTGAGAATCAATACTCACACGTGGAGCTCAAGGGCAATGAGCCAGGCTTGGAAGAGGTGGGGGTGGTGTCAATATCCTAGGTGTATCTTTCACAAATTCATTTTTTAAACACCTAATGTGTGCTGGCCCTGTTCTAGGTGCTGGAGGTACAGTGGTGAATAAGGTAGATGAGGTAGGAGACAGACAATAGACATACAAATATGTCATTATACAGTGTCTTAACTGGGATGTGAGCTACAGGGAAAAAAAGGCAGAAGGGGACAGAGAATGCCATGGATTGGGATGGGTTCAAGTTTAAATAGTGTGGCCCCAAAGGCCTTGAGAAAGTGCCATTTGAGTAAAAAATCTGCACTAGGTAAGAGACGGAGCCATGTGGATACCTGGGAGGAGATCATTCCAGGCAGGGGAGAGTGAAGGCAATGGCCCTGAAGTTACAGCACATCTGCTGTGTTAAACTGCAGCCAGTATCTGGACTTCTTTGCTCTAAATACCTTTCGTGCAGTGGTAGGGCCTGGCAGTGACTTTGACTCTGAGATGGGAGTCCCTGGAGGGTGTAGAGCAGTGGAAGGGGGGACGCATATTTTTCAGTCTCATTCTGCTCTGTGAGAATATACCGAGAGTGGGCAGGGGCAGAAGCTGGAAAACCATTTAAAAGGTGACTGCCATAGCCAGGCGAGAGCTAGTCAGATTCTAGATAGATTTTGTCAGTAAGGATTATAGATTTGCTGGTGGATTAGATTGGTGGTGAGGAGGGAGAGTTCGAGAAGGAGCTCTCTAGGGAGACTCTAAGGTTTGGGGTGGAAGACAGAGTTGCTGAAGTTAACTTAGGTGGCAAGGCTGAGAGAGAAGCGAGTTTGGGGGGCAAAGATCGAGAGTTCTGATGTTTTAAACATATGAGCTTGAACGTCTATTAGACGTCCTCAGGAGACACTGCCTAGCCATCTTGGATACGTGAGTCTGGAGTTCTGGCTTTTAAAACCATGACACTGGGTGAGATCAACACACGAGCAAAGGTGTGGGTATAGGTAGGGGAGAGAAAAGGACAGCACTGAGCCTGACCCCAGCCCCCAGCCAGTGTGAAGAGCTAGAGAGATGATCAGGGACAAGAAGAGGAGATGGAGAAAGCACAGCCAGGGAGGCAAGGGGCGGACATGGCGAGTATGGCATCCCAGGAGCCCAGTGAAGAAAGGGTTTCAAGGAGGAGAATGGACCAACTGCAGGTCAAATGAGATAGGACTGAGCAGCAACCCCTGGAGGCCACTGTGACCTTGAGAGAAGCAGCTGCAGCGGAGTGGTGAATGACCAGAACCTGGTGGGGGCCATTCAGAATACCCTCTGTCCTGGTCCTGAGAATTTAACTCAGAGTTTCACAGAGAAGGTATATTTTTTTAATAAAGGAGGGGAAAGAGAAGAAGAAAACCCAAGATGTGCTTCTCCAATGTTCCCCTGGGATTGGGGGAGTGCAGATGCTGGCAGTTGTGGGAGGGGGGACAGCACGCTGTCAGGCTCTGCCCCCTTGACTTAGCCATTGTCAGCCAGCACATGGGCCTCAAGTGGGCACCCAGCAGAAATGGCCTGGGGGCAGTTTCTGGTGGTGACCTTGACAGAGGGTATTAACAGCAGCGGGATATCACCACAATGAATCAGAGCTGAAGAGTGAGAACAGGAGGAATAACAGCACTTGTTTGCCAAGAGAACAAATTCTGGGAGCCCATGTGACAAGTCCTCCCAGACGGGGGCCAAAATACTTAAACAGTGAAAGCCAAGCCAGGGAAATCCTGCTCTGGCATCCACAGTGATTATTTAGTCCCAGACTGGTATGGCTAGAGCAAGCTAAAATCACAGAAAACATTTATTGAGCGCTTACCATGTTCCAGACAGGCACTGCCTAAGTGCTTTATGTATGTTCTGATTTTTTAAAGTATAAATAGTCCTTCCCCAAGGAAAAACAATGCATTCTACATATTTTTTAGGTTGTTTCTTTATCAGCTCTCTCTTCCAACAGATGGTAAGCTCCTTGAGGACAAAATGTGTTTACAGTTGTATCCCCTACTCTAGAACAGTGTTTGAAATTTAGTAGGTTCTATAAAGAATTGAGTGAATGGAGAGCTATCCCATTCATAGACAGGAAGACTCAATGTTGTCAAGATGCCAGTTCTTCCCAACTTGACTTACAGATTCAAGGCAATCCCAATCAAAATCTCAGCAAGTTATTTTTTGGATATTGGCAAACTGATTCTAAAGTTTATATGGAGAGGAAAAAGACCCGAAATAGCCAACACAATATTGAAGGAGAAGAACAATGTTGGAGGACTGATGCTACTTGAGTTCAAGACTTACTCCAAAGCTAAGGTAATCAAGGCAGTGTGATATTGGTGAAAGAATAGACAAACAGATCACTGGAACATAACAGAGAGACCAGAAATAGCTTCCCCCAACATACATAGTCAATTGATCTTTGACAAAGGAGCAAAGTCAATACAGTGGAGCAAAGTTAGTCTCTTCAACAAATGGTGCTAGAAAAACTGGACACCCACATGGAAAAAAACGAATTTAGACACAGACCTTACACCCTTCTCAAAAATGAACACAAAATGGATCACAGACCTAGATGTAAAATGCAGAACTATAAAATCCTAGAAGATACCATAGGAGAAAACCTAGATGACCTTAAGTATAGTGATGACTTTCTAGATATACCACCAAAGGCACAATCCATAAAAGAAATAACCAATAAGCTGGCCTTCATTAAAATTAAACACTTCTCTTCTGTGAAAGACTCTGTCAAAAGAATAAGACAAGCCACAGACTGGGAGAAAATATTTGCAAAAGATACATCTGAAAAAGGACTATCCAAAACATACAAAGAACCCTTAGAACTCAACAATTAGAAGCAATAAGCAACCTGATTAAAAGATGGGCCAAAGACCTTTACAGACAACTCATCAAAAAAGATAAACAGATGGCAAACAGACATATGAAAAGATGCTCCACATCATCTGTCATCAGGAAAATGCAAATTAAAATGACAATGAGTTACAACTACATACCTATCAGAATGGTCAAATTTGGAACAATGACAACACCAAATGCTGGCGAGGATGTGGCGCAACAAGAACTCTCATTCACTGCTGCTGGGAATGCAAAATGGTGCAGCCACTTTGGAAGACAGTTTGGCAGTATTTTACAAAATTAAACATACTCTTACCATACAATCCAGCAACTGTGCTCCTTGGTTTCTACCCAAAGCTGAAAATGTATGTACACCCAAAAACCTACACAGCAATGTTTATTTATAACTGCCAAAACTTGGAAGCAACTAAGATGTCTGTCAGTAGGCGAATGGATAAGCAAACTGTGGTACATCCAGACAATGGAATATTATTCAGTGCTAGAAAGAGATGAGCTAACAGCTCATGAAAAGAAGTGGAGGAACTTTATTTTTTTCCAATTTTTATTAGAGTATAGTTGCTTTGCAATATTGTGTTAGTTTCTACTGTTACAGCAAAGTGATTTAGCTATACATATACATATAGCCCCAAAGTGGAGGAACTTTAAATGTATGTTAGTAAGTGAAAGAAGTCAGTCTAAATAAAAAAGCTACATACTGTATGATTCCAACTATGTGACATTCTGGAAAAAGAAAAACTATGGAGACAATAGATAGATCAGTGGTTGCGGGGTGAGGGTGGGAATGTAGTGGTGGGGCGAAGATGAATAGGCAAAGCATAGAGGATTTGTAAAGCGATGAAAATACTCTGTATGATATTATAATGGTGGCTATATGCCACTATACATTTGTCCAAACCCACAGAATGTACACCACCAAGAGTGAAAACCTTAATGTGAGGTACGGACTCTGGGTGGGTGATTATGATGTGTCAATGTAGATTCATCCTTGGTAATACATGTCCCACTCTGGCAGGGGATGTTGATAATGGGGGCGGGTGTCATGTGGGGGCAGGAGTTATATGGAAAATCTCTGTACCTTCCTCCCAACTCTGTTGTGAACCTAAAATGGCTCTAAAAAAATAATAAAGTCTTTAATTTAGAAAGATTAGTAGGTGTTCAATAAATACTTGTTGAATGAGTACATGAATGCAGGTCCCCAGGTATTGGACTTGATGAATCTTTACTGAGGGGAACTCCCGGAGCATCAGTAAGCCTTTATTATGCACTGCCTGTATACCAGGTACCAGGCCTATGCTCTCTAAATTCGGGTCCATGTCCCCCAGGCACCCTGGGACTGCTCTTTTAACATCCTTTTCCCTCCACCTCACATGCAGTTGTCCTCACCACCAAAGTCTCGCTCCCCTACGAGCTCACCTCCTCCTTGCAGCAGCTTTTGATTGAGCTTTGCTGTCTCTGGCCCCAGCCTCCCTCTGGTCTCTTCAGGACAAGGGTGCAGGTCTGAATTGCTGGACTGCAGTTCCTTAGGTTTTTTCTGTGTGTTCCAACATTTTTCTTCCTCTAGTGTCTCTACCTCAGTAAGTTACAAAAAACTCTACTACTAATATTGCTGCTGTTATTGCCAGCACTACTACTAACTACCACCACTGCAACTACTACTACTACTGCTACCTCCACTACCGCTACTACTACTACTATTGCTACCCCTGCCTTTGTACTGAGCACTGGCCACGTGCCAGGACACTGCTATCCCTTTCCAAGTCTCATCTCATCGACTCCTCACAGCAATCTTAAGAAGTGCCCTAATTTTTCTGTCCTACGGACAACGAACTTGTCCATGCTGTTGCCCACTGATGTATACCCCTCTGGAGTCCGGGTTCCTTTGTCAATCTCTCCTGCATCCGGGAGAGGCTCTGACGTAGAGATGGCCGTGTGGCGCAAGGCTGAAGTGCAGGGGGTGGTGAACGCCCCAGGGATTTGCTGTGCGAGCCACAAGCAGCTTCTCTGACAGAAGGGGTGTGGGAGCAGAGAGATGGAAGGAGGCAAGCCGGAGCCCTAGGACCTTTCAGGGAAGCCTAGGATTCTGGGGAAAGCCCTGGCCTCCCCCAGAACTAGAACCACAGAAGGCATGAGAAGGGTCAGGGTTTGGCCTGAACAACATGGATTTCCTCCTGGCAGTGAGCCCATCCCAAGAACCTCCAGCCGAGGCCACACTGAGCCTCAGGGCCCCTGAGTGAGACCCAGGTGATGGAGCACTGCCCCACCCCATCTCAGCCTGAGCGCTCCTCTCCTCACAGTGAACCAAATACTAGAGGCTGGCTGGGTCAAGAGGCCTGACTGCGT
The DNA here is from genome assembly GCF_003676395.1 of Aethalodelphis obliquidens. Taxonomy (NCBI): domain Eukaryota; kingdom Metazoa; phylum Chordata; class Mammalia; order Artiodactyla; family Delphinidae; genus Aethalodelphis; species Aethalodelphis obliquidens. The sequence continues at coordinate 50,569,741 of NW_020837952.1, forward strand.
GGAAGAGTCAAAGGTCATGGGTCCTGCGGTACTGTGGATGCTGACCCTGTGACTTCAAGTCAGGCAGGCGCTATTTCCCAGTCCCAGGACCAACCCAAGGGGTTGACATCTAGTCATCTCCAGAAATTCCCGATTTCTGGCTCAGGCTGTCTCCAGAGGGGCCTCTGAAAGACCTCTGACTGCCTTCTGACAATAACACTCAGGGAGCTTCCCGGGGAAAGGGTCTCAGAGATGGCTGGCTCCAGCACAGGAGGGGCCCAGGCACAATCTGACTCACCAGCAGGGGTTTACATATAGTGATCCAGGGGCTCATCGGAGACCTTCACTGCCCTGCACTGCTTACAGAAAACATCTGAATTTCCGGCATCCAAGTCTCCACCACCTTACCATTCTCATCTATAGAACCCCCTGCTTCTAAATCATCTTTATTCATGAGCATCTGCTTTGTGCCAGACACTTCGCATGCGCTGTCCTTCATCCAATCAGCAAACCCAGACCGAGGGATCACCTGGGCCTGGCATTGTTCCAGCCTTGGGCTTACAGACGCAAATAAGAGACATAGGGTGCCTGCCCTCACAAAGCTTATGTTCTTGTGAGGAATTACCCCCATTTTACAGATGAGAAACTGAGGCTCAGAGAGGGTGATGGGCTGCAGGTGGCAGAGCAGTGATTTGAACATAGGCGTGTCTGACTCCAAAGCAGTTCTTTTCATCCCTCTACTTTCCCACAACCACTTGAAGCTCCCAGACCATGGTGGTGGTCCACACCTCTGGGGCTTTGCCTGAGCTGCTCCCTCAGCCTGGAATGCTCTCTCACCTCTTCTCCAATCAGCTCATCCCCTTTCTATCTTCAAGATTCTTCTCAAGCCTCACCTCCTCTAGGAAGACTTTCCTGCTCCCTCCTTTCACTCCCAGACACCTCAGGTTCATGTCTACGGGTGGAGTGGCTCATGCTCCTCTATGACTATTGGTCTTCATTGGGAGGTGGGTCCTTGCGAGAAGGACTGTGTCTCCTCAGGTCTGAGTCGCCAGTGCCCAGCACGGTACTGCTCAGGGTGGCCCACAGCCTGTCTGCTCAACCTCCCCTTGTCCTAAGATGCTCAGTGGGCATGGTTGGCAAACCACCCCTCTACAAGAAAGTTTAGATGTCTGTTGAAACAAGATGACTTCTGGAAGAGCCTGAATCACTCGCACCTCGGTGGGAACAAGGCTTCCAGAGCTGGCTTGGATACTGAGGAGCTTGGGTTCCATAGCCTTGCTGCCAAAGCCTCCCTGTACGGGGTGCTGCGGGAAAAGCTGTCCTGTGGCAGGTGCCTGTGCTTCCTCCTCGTTCCCCATACCGTGGTCGTCTACCTGGTCCTCGACTACTGAACATTCCCACAGCTACTCAGGCCACCCTATGCTGCTGTGGGCCTCCTGCTACCTGAAGATGTGGGCCAAGCAAGGCAAACAGGCTTTTCCATTGGCTCCCCCTGCCCCTCACTGAGATCCTCGTTATGAATTCCAGCGAGTTCTCAAATGCTCCTGAACATACCACACAGTTTTACACCTTAATGCTGAAAGGGAAGGTGAGTCTCCATCTGCCATGGGTCAAGCCCTTGTGCAGAATCTCCAGGCTGAGAAACTGCTTTTCTCTGCTTTTCCCAGTGGATGAGGCCTGAGGCCAGGGCCAGAGAGGACTCCAGAAATTCTCCCTATCTTAGTCACTTTGCTCCTCACAGATCCCACAGCTGGCCAGAGAAGGAGGTGGAAACTCCCCAGCGTAGGTGGACGTCTAACCTCTGCTCTCTGTCCCAGGACAAGTTGGACTTGTTCCCAACTTCCCAAGGAAGTTCCACTTCCCTCCCTCCCCAGCCTGGCTCTGGGATCAAGGGACAGAGGTCGGGAACTGGTGTGGGGAGTTTGGGGGAGGCGGGGGAGGTTGGAGGAAGAAGAACTTAACCTCTGATGTTTATGGAGAATTACTGAATTCCAGCACTTTTTGCAGATGCTGCCTTGTTAAACCCCAAATGCTATCCTAACCCTATCAAGGTAGGACTGTTCTAATTCCCATTTTGCTGAGGCTAAAACTAAGGCTCAGAGAAAGAAAATGACCTGTCCAAGGTGGCACACCCAGGTTCAAACCGGATGGATGTTCTTATCGCTTCCACCCTCTTGCCTCCAGACTCACCGCATTGGCTGGTCTAGAAGCACAAGGAATCTTGAGAACACTTGCAGACTGTTCCTAGAATCATGGGATATCACACCTCAAGATCACCTCGTTCTGAGTCAAGGTGCTCTGTTTACCATGTAGCAACAAAGGCCAGGGAAGTTTTGCCTGCTTTCAGTGTCAGGAAGTGGTGGAACCAAGATTCGAATTCACATCTTTTGATGCCAACCTCGGCGCTTTTTCCAATCAGTTATCTACGCTGACAAACCACTCTTTTGGCCAGGAAATCACACCCCAAGTCTACTCCAAGTCCCATAAGCACAGCTTCCATTCTGTTCTCAGCAGCTCATTGCCCTTCTGCTGCTGGTGACCTTTCCCCTACGGCAGCGACCCCACCCCCACCCTCTCACATGCAGTGCTCCCTTCCATAACACATATCCTGTAGTAGTGCCCCTTTTACTATGTTGAAATAAAATTCATAATTAACCTACACACACAATTCTAAAAAATTAACAGGGTGTCCTACATGTAATATTAAAGAAGAAATCAAATCATTTATAATAAAAAGTAAATAAAAATACTTTATAATAAAATAATGTTTTTCCATTTATAAGTACTCGCTCATGACTACACTGGACGATGTAGTGAAATAGTCTGATGCTTGCACTTATGCACAGAATCGCCATGAACTTAAGTCAGAAATGTGGACTAATTCGGATGTTTCATTAGCAACTCAAAGGTCAGGAGTGGGGTTGCCATGCGTGACATGATTTCCTGAAACTACTCTTGGTAAGGTTCAAACAAAATAAAGTGCAGCCTTCCCTTAATTTATATGGCGATTCCCTTTTGGAAGGGAGGTGTGTATTAAAACTGCTCCCCATTCAAATGCATTGTGTGTGAATTGAATGTGGCATTAGGTTCTAGGTTTGGATAATTACAAATGGGTTTTCACCTCTCTAGTGTCTGGTGGTGGGGGAAAGCTCTTAGCCGTGCAGAATTCTCCCGTGCACATCCCTGGGTCCCACACTAAGTGCTTACAGCACCCAGTGCTTGTGATAGCAACCAAAAGTCTTCCCATCAGTTTCCAAACTGCATCCCAAGGGACAGTACTGCTCCCGTGAAGAGGCAGTGGTAGGAATTTTAAGCTTTACTCAGAAAGAGTGTATTTCAACCTCTCAGTATCTAAATTATTCAAGCCCTATATTTATTTGTGGCATCTAGATGGAAGAGGCAGCAAGAAGAGGAGGCAGAGAGCTCCAGAATCAGTTGGGAATCCACGCTACCTTGCTTACTGCTGTATTTCCAGGCCTACCCGGCATATACTAGGTGCTCAACAAATAGTTGTGAAATGAAATTATTAGTGTGGCCTTGGGAAAGTGATTTAACCTTCTCAACCCGCAATTCCCTCACAGCAAAATGACGGTCATATCATGGGGCTCTCGAGAGGATTAAATGAGACTAACTACAGAAAAGCCTGGAACACGTAGAATGAACTCAAACAACAGAGCTGACAATGGAAATTGCGATCCCAGGTGATCTGGCTGGGATGAAATTCTGTATCGTGGAAAAGCTAACAGAAGAATGTCTTGAAATCAGCCTCTGACTAGACTACTTGACGTTTCAGAAAGGTGGTTCCTTCCAACCTCGAGACTCGGCAAGTCTGAGGCCCTTGTCTAGACACAGCTGGTGGTGAGGAGCGATGCTCCCGCCACGCGTGCCTGCTCACCTGCCCGCCGCGTGCCAGCGCCTTGCACAGCACAGCCCTGAGCGAGTCTTACACTAGAGTCTCCACATCCCAGGAGAGAGCTCTCCTGCATGCTGCTCCTCTGCCCGCTGTTCAGGTGAAGGAGAAGTGTGTGAACGTTTACTGAACACCTCCTATGTGCCAGGAGCTTTACTTTTCCCTAAACTATGCCAGGTGAGGTGAGGAAATGGGGCTCAGAGACGGCGAGCGCCTTGCAGGATCTCAGAGGAAGTGTGGAACTGTGCCTCCCCCAGCTGGCCTTCCTTCCACCACAGCAGGGGAGGCTGACACAGGCACGGGCTGGGCACCCGTGGGCGTGTCCACCCCAGCCCACGGCCCCACAACCAGGCTCCTGGGATTCACCAGGCACGGAGTGTGGTTCCTCTGCTCCCCAACACAGGTTCAGAGGGGTAGGGCTAGGACGGACCGGCAGAGAAGATGGGGAAAATGTCGGAGGCCCCGAATGCCTGGGATACTGGGCGTGGACTGGGCCTGAGGTGGCGGAAGGATTTGAGACAAGACAGAAGAGAAGCCCTGTGAGATGCTTTTAGAAGACTCTACCCACAGTGATGGACCTGACTTCAAATGGGTCAGGCGGCTGCAAGGGGTCTCCTTGAATGTTTCTCCCAATCTCTCATTTCCCTGCCCTTTCACTCTAGCAGGGGTAGCTCCCGGGGCACATGGAGGCTCAGCACATGAGGCTCAGCCAGCTCTCCCATGCAGAGGATGGTGGGTGCTGCCAGCCTGTGGAATTCGGGGTCCACAGAATCTCTGTCTTCAATGCTAGCCTTGACTCTGTACAAAGGCGCCATGTGACCCAGGATCAGCCGCTGCTGCTATCCTGGTCTCAGTCTCCATATCGGCAAGATGAGAGGATTGGACTAGTTGATTGTCTAGAGCTCCGTGTCTTTTTATTTTTATGGAGGGCAGGAGCCCAGAAAAGTAATGGGACGTGAATGAGAGGCAAGGGGTAGCTGGTGGAAGCCATGTGCACAAGTCACTAAAGTGGGTGGTGACCCCCAAAGGAAGCCCAGTACCTTCACAAGATGTCAGGCCCCAGGGCAGGTCATTCCTGGTTCTTCTCCTACCTTGGGGGAGGGGAGAACAACAACAAGGTTGGGCCACCCAGAGCCCAGAGTACACAGCTAACTTGCCCATGAGGGTGGGCAGCCCAGTTTTGAGCACCTTGCAGAGGGCTGGATGGGTTCTTCTCTGGTGGGGTGCCTCAGGATGAACTGAAACAGAGTCCCAGGGAGGTCAGGTCCCACAGGTTCCTCTGGTGATGACAGCTGCTTTGTTTTATGGGGAGGCAACAGAATTCCTTTTAAGCAAAATTTCCTTCCTCCAGTTATTTATTTACTTTTTGCCAAGTGATTCAGCAAAACAACCTCAAAACCAGTCTCCAGCGGGAGGCAGGAAGAACCAAACCCTCAAACATCAGCGTCCCTGTGAGGTTTTGCCTTGTGGAACTTTCCTTAAAATAACTGTATCAGGAGATTGTCAGGATGGGGGTGGGGGGAGAGGAGGACCTGGAAGCAGAGGCCTGCGGGGCTTCTGAAGGACACACATAACTGAAATGAGGACTCAGCAGCTGCCCCAGTGCCTTTTCTCCACAGCAAGGGCCTGAATGGGTGTCTTAGCATCTGTTCCCCCCACGTCAGCATGGGGTGCCACCTTCCTGAGGAAGCAATGAGCCAGGGGTTTGAACTCCATGGTGCAAGAGAAGTGACTGGAGCGACAGGTTCTCTGACTGTAGCTGTGGAATATACAGATTGAACCTTCATGCCCCACGTCCACATGTTCTTCACTCAGGCTGTGATATATTCCAATTCCTGGTGCAATGGCTTTGGTTCCTTTAATTCAGCCGGAAAAACAAACAACAAAGTCTTTCCCTTTGTAATGATGCATCTAAATTGGAAACAGGCCAACAAGATAAAAGGTTGTGGAGGAAACAGTGCCAGACTGGAAATGCAGGAGTCGTGGGTTCTATTTCAGCTTTGGCGTGTTAAGCCGTGGGACCTTGCATAGGTCACTTCCCTAAGGACAGAGAGAGCACCAGGGTCAGGGACCCCGTGTCTAACCAGGAAGTCGGGTAGGATCTGAGAAGAGTTGCTGATGGGCAGAGCAAGGTAAGGGAGAAGCCCTTGCCCGAGAGTCACATGGGGCATGTCCCAGTTCTGCACTTACTGGCTGACCTTGGGCAGGTCAACTCCATCTCTGGAGCCTCAGCTTCCCCATCTGTAAAGTGGAGGAGAATAACAGCCATCTTAAAGAGCTCTGTGATAACCGAAATGGAGAGAATGCATGGGAAAGTCCCTGGTAAGATGGAAAGCATGAGTTAACTAGGAGAGATCATCATCATAGGCACACCCTGTTTATTGCGCTTCAAGATATTGTGTCTTTTACAAATTGAAGGTTTGTGGCAACCCTGGGTTGAGCAAGTCTATCAGCCCCATGTTTCCATTTGCTCACTTTGTATTTCTGTGTCACATTTTGGTAATTCTCACAATATTCGTACTTTTTCATTATTATTATACTTGTAATAGTGATCTGTGATCAGTGAGCTTTGATGTTATTATTATATCTGTTTTGGAACACTGCAAACTGCAACCATATAAGATGGTGAACTTAATCAATAAATGTTGTGTGTGCTCTGACTGCTCCACTGACTGGTCATTCCCCCATCTCTATCCCTCCCCTTGAACCTCCTTATTCTCTGAGACACAACAATATTGAAATTAGGCCAATTAATAACCCTACAATGGCCTCTTAAGTGTTCAAGTGAAAGAAGAGTCAATTGACGGGGCAAACATCTTGTAGTCTTATTTTACGAAGCTGCTGCAGCCACTCCAACCTTCAGCATCCACCACCCTGATTGTCAGCAGCCATCAACATGGAGGCAAGACCCTCCACCAGCAAAAAGATTATGACTCGCTGAAGGCTGAGGTAACGGTTAGCATTTTTCACTAATAAAGTATTTTTTAAATTAAGGTAAGTATTCAGTAATAAAGTATTTTTTAAATTAAGGTAAGTAATGCTATTATTGCACAGCTAATAGACTACAGTATACTATAAACATAACTTTTATATGCACTGGAAAACCAAAAAATTCATGTGACTTGCTTTATTGCTGTGGTCTGGAACAGAACCTGAGCAGGGTTAGTCCTCAGAGGGACCAAAGTCAAATAACAATAGCTACAATAACAACCATAAGTGTCATTACTGAGCACTTACCATGTGCTAGACACTGAGAGTTTTAAATGTATGTACTAATTTAAATGTATGAATTCATTTAATCCTTTTTATGTACAACAGACATACAGTAAATAAAGTACTCTAACCTTATGAGTACTGTTTGATTAATTTTTACATTGTATAGATCATGTGAACTCATTTGATTTTCAAAAGAGCCCTATACTCTTTACTCCCACTTCACAGACGTGGAAACTGAGGAAGAGCAGGGACTCAGATCCAGACAGTCTGTCTGAATGCTGTTAGCCACGCGGTGGTACTACCTTGGGGATCCAGCACATCAGGACAAATGACTTGGGTCATCAGTGGCTGGGAGACTGGGAGGTCTCCATGAAGCCAACGGAAGGCTCTGCCTCAGCGGGAACCTTTAGAAGACCCAGCTCTTCATCAACTTTCCTGATGAACTGGCAGAGACAAGGACTGAGCACAGAAACAGAATTTCCCCTTTCCCTGTAAGTGCTCACTGCGTCCCGTCTGGGCCCACAGCAGGCGGCCGGGTCATTTCCCCATGGACCTCACTTCCTCTCAGGGTTTCTCCTTCACCTCTGTAAAGAGCAGGCAAGGGCTGTGCTGAGGAAGCAAGTTTGGGAGGGAGGCACCCGATGGCCCCACTGCTGATGGTGATAGAGGACTCGGCAACCTGCTCTCAAATGACAAGAAATGGACCAGAAGCACAGCTGAAGGCAGCTTGATGTCCGAAGGAGCTCTGATCTGGAGGCCAGGAGGCCCAGGTTCCAGTCGAGGCTCGGTCCAGCTCTGGCTTCACGTAACTTCGCACTCAGACCAGACCTTGGGGGAGTCATTTCTGTCTCTGGGCCTTGGCTCTCCCCACTGTGGAGTTAGAGGCACAAAGATGACATCTGTCTCTTCCACTTTAAAGCTCTACTTCGTGCTTGGAGAACCTAATGAGACTCTGAACTCGGCCGCTCCTGTAGGTATGCTCAGGTTCACGTGCTGTACAAATATTGGGGGCACGGGGCGGGAGGGATGGCAGGCACCCACCAAGCTGTCTTCATTCACATTCCTGCTCCTTCATCCTCCCTCAAAGGCTCTGAGAAGGCTGTGAGCTCATGACTGATGCCATAAACACCATCTCCTTACTTGGGAGGCAGGAAGTCGCTCCCCACCCCACCCTCTTTTGTCCTTCCAGGATTCCCACCCCACGCCCCCTCTATTCAGTTTCCTGCTTCCTGAGGGTCTCTGAGCTGGTGGGGGGACCTGGGTTACAACTACTCCTCTGATTTGAGCGAGAGCCAGAGCGCGCGCGCGCGTGTGGACTGTGTGAGCCAGAGGCTGGAATGAATATGCTGGGCGGAGGGAAAAGGTGGGGGTCGCGGTCACTTAGAACAAGCCAGTCCCAAGAACCTAAAATTAGCTCTGGAATGTTAGGGCTCCAAGGAACCACAGCTGTGAAAGGAAAGCACAAGACAAGGAAGGAGAATGCACCCGCCACAAACTTTGCCCGCCCACACCATCTGCCCCAGGGTCTCCACAGCTTTCAACCAACCCCCAGAATATCTCTGGCCAAATCCACAAGGCTGGTCAGTGGGAATCCCCCCTCTCCCCCAATGCTGTCATTTTCCTCTCTGGCGACCGCAGAACAGTGTTACCTAGGATTCGTGATAGTACGCGGTTTAATTGGAAACCGGAAAGCAGAGGACAAATTTGGGTCTGGGGTGGTGACAATAATGAGAAATGACAGGCCTATCCAGGCAAAAGGGTGACAGTGGAGGAGGGTCACATGGTGAGGAGGGAGGCGGGGAAGGCCCCCTGAGAGTGCCGACACGTGGGAGGGAGCACAGACTTGCTGATGAAGGGAAACACCTGGGAAAGGGTTTGGGGAATGGGAGGGGGTAACCTGGGGGTTGTGCACCTCTTTGCACAGATACGAAGATCGGGTATAAAAAAAAAAATCACACACTACTGAGTGTATGACCTTGTATATCGAAGTGACTGGAGCTCAACGCATCAAACACAGGCCTGGGAAGAATGTCTTGGAGGGGCGGGGAGCCAAGCCTGAGGCAGGGGACCTGTAGGAAGTGATGCTCCCTTACGAGCTGGGCCTGATTCAGGTCCTGGAGCCCTGGGGGCTCCAAGCACTAGGCTTCCTCCTTCAGCTTCGTATCCAGATGGGAGAGCTTGGTTTTCAGGGATTTTTGCTGAAAACTGAGGAAGGCCGTGCCTTTGTGGTATGGAGGCTATTGGGGGTGTGCGGGGAGCTGCCCAGAGCCACACAGTTCTGCCAGCCATGGGGAGGAAGGCTGGGAAAGTGGGCTAGGTGAGGAGCCTTGGTGGCAGCCACTCTGGGAAAGGATAGGGTGGAAGTGACACCTAGTGAGCGCTTCTTGTGCTCTTCATGCCCCAGGCTCTGTGCTTGCAGCTTTTCTTGCTTAACCTCTCAAAGTCATCTAGAATGGAAGCTCCAGGAGGGAGAAACACGAACATTTTCTTTACCAAGGAACCCCCAGCCCTGGGAACAAAGCCTGGTACCCAGTGGACCCTCCACAACAACCTGCCGAATGCATGTGATATTCACAGAAGCTCTGCAAGGGCTGTGTTATCATTCTCACTTACAGATGAGGAAGCTGATGCTTCGAGGAGTGGAATCACTTTCTCAGGTCTCACAGTGAACGAGAACCAAGATTTGAGCCGAGATCTCTGCAGCTCAGAAGGCCATGCCCATTGTGTCATGCAGCCGGTCCCACCCTTACGTAATGCTGTTTTGTAAAGTAACCTGATTTTGTCTTGGGTTTCTATCCCTGCCTCCATGGGGCTTTCCCACTTTTGTCATGATGCTTTCCTCCAGGTGCCCGTCTAGGACTTCCAGATACGCTTTAATTCATTCTTCCTCAAAAAAATTATCAGTCTTACGTGACAATGGGGAAAAATAGACAGCTCCCAGCCAAATAATGTGCTGACTGGGCTACGTTCCCAGATCACAGAATTAAATATACTTACACTAAAGTACATTCTGACCGATTTTTGGGTATCTGTAGCAACTATTTTCTTCACTTCTCTCCCCTCCCCCACCCTTTCTTCCTCTTCCTTCTCTCCTTCTAACCAACCCAATATGTTTCCCTCCCTCCCAAATCCAAGCTAGTCAGAGGTCCATGCCTTCTGGAATAGCAGACATCCCTACTGCGCGAGGGCTGCCACACATGCTCGTACATCTCCCACATTGACACTCCTTTTTCTTGGTTTACAAACATGCTTGGGTTTTGCTTTTTATGAGTAAAAGTCAGCTCTTCTTTTGATCCCTTAAGTGACCTTCCCTTCTTGTTTTACCTCCATATTTCTTGAAGGAGTATTCTCTGGCTACTGCTTTCGTATCTCCTGCAATACACTTTCTGCTCCCATTACTTTCCTAGGATAGTTCCCACAAAGGATTGCTGGTGACTTTAAACACACACACACACACACACACACACACACACAATTTACTTGTATGCTTTGTCTTCCCTCATTTTGAGATCTTTGTTCCGATCAATTTTTCATTTGACTAGAGTAGATCCTTAAGTAATTCCCACAGAAAGAGTATATGGATGGTTTACTTTGAGTCCTTTTATATTACAGCCCCTCTAATATGGACGGCTGTGTAAGGGAATCCTGGATTACATACATTTCTCTCATTAGTCTGAGAAAATTGTTCCACTGTCTTCGAACTTCCAGTGCTTCAGATGAGTGGTCTGCTGCCAGTCTCTTTCTCTTTTCTTTTCTTCATAAGTAGCCTGTAATCTTTCTCTGAAACCTTTTCAGGTTTTTCTTTTTACTCTAGAGCTCAGAATTGTCATCAGATATATATATATATATAAAATCAACTGGCTCTTGGCCATCTAATCTAACGTGTGTATATATATACACATATATACATAGATGTGTGTGTGTGTGTGTGTGTGTGTGTGTGTGTGTGTGTGTGTGTGTAATCAACTGCCTTCTGGCCATCTAATCCCACAGGCACTCAAACACATGTTCAGAACTGATCGTGCCTTCCCACTACAAATGTCATTCTGTTTCACCTTTTTTTGCCCTCAGCTGCAAAGGTGATCAAAATGTACCACATCTGAATATGGTTGGAGAAAAATATGACCATTATTTTCAGGACTCATCTGAAGCTCTGTTATCCTATTACACTTCCTTAATCCATTCACTCTCCCATTCTTTTAGGCAAATATTTAACATTTTATCCTTTATTCTAACACTTTTGATATGTCCTCCTCCTCTAGATTCTCAGTGATAATGACCTTGCTTCATATTTTATTGAAAACATCAGAAGCAATCAAAAGAGATGTGCCTAAGCTCCCACCACCACATTTACCCACCTTCCAGTATCTACTGCCATACACTGTGCCTTCCCTCTCGTTCCTTTGGATGAACTCTGCTCCTAACCATGAGAACCCTTCCACTGTACTGTAGATATCACTTTTTTTCACCAATTTTAGGATACTGCTCTACCAAATTTTCCTCTCTCTCCTGTATCAACTTCTCTTTTACTATTGGATTATTCCCATCATCATTCAAACATGTTATTGCAATACCTCCCTTAAAAAAGCACTTTCTTGACTCTATATTATCCTCCAATTACCACTCAATTTCTCTAATCATCTTTATACCAAAAAGTCTACACTTCTGAGCTCTGCTTCTCTTCCATTCTCTCTTGAATTCGCTCCCACCCCTCCATTTGTCAAGGTCTTGCATGACCTCCATGTTGCTAAATATAATGATCAAATTTCAGCTCTCATTGTACTTTACCAAACAGCTGCATTTGACATAGTTGATCATGCCACCTCCTTGAAAAACTTTCCTCATTTGGCATCTGGGACACTACTCTTTATTTATTTATTTTTTTGCGGTACGCAGGCCTCTCACTGTTGTGGCCTCTCCCGTTGTGGAGCACAGGTTCCGGACGCGCAGGCTCAGCGGCCATGGCTCACAGGCCTAGCCACTCCGCAGCATGTGGGATCTTTCCGGGCCAGGGCACGAACCCGTGTCCCCTGCATCGGCAGGTGGACTCTCAACCACTGCGCCACCAGGGAAGCCCTGGGACACTACTCTTAGATTCTCACCAACTGCTTGCTCTCAGTCACCTTTACTGATTCCTCTTCAATGTCCCGACCTTTAAACTTTGAAGCACTCTGGTCTCTGCTCTTCTCTGTCACACTCCCTCTCAGGATGATCTCAGTCTCATGACTTTAAACAACATCTATGTATTGATGACTCGCAGATTTATATCCCCGGACAATCCTCTCCCTCTACCCCAGATTCAATGGCCTCTTCAACATCTCCCCTTGGATGCCTAATAGGCACTGCTAGTTAAGTAGGCTGACAGCCAAACTCTCACTGCTTGATCTGCCAACTTCCCCATCTTAATTAATGGCAACTCCTTTTATTTGATCAACCCCAAATTCTTGGTGTCACCCTTGACTTTCCTCTTTCTCTTATACTCCACATTCAGTCCACTGCCAAATTCTGTCACCCACACCTTCATAATAAAATCAGAACTGACCACATTTTACCATGTCTATTGCTACCCACCTTGGTCCAAGTTACCACCATTTCTCTTCTGGATCACTGCAATCTCCTCCATCTGCTCGTGGTTTCTGCCCTTGCCCCCACCAGCCTCCTTTCTTCTTTTCCTCATGGCAGACAAAGTAATTCTTTCAAATGTTAAGTCAAGTGGCACTCTTCTGCTCAGAGTCCTGCAATGACTTCCCATGTCACTCTGAACAAAAGCCAAATTCCATGAACCACAAGGTCCTACACAGTCTGCCCCTCCCCACCTATCCCAGCTCTGACCTCATCTCCTGCCTTCCCCCGCTGCTCAATGGCTGCGCCCATCCTGGATACATCAAGGATGCTCCCATCTCAGGGCCTTTCCACTCGATATTCCCTTAGTCTAAAAACTCTGCTCCTAGATATCCACATGGCTCTCTCTCTCTTTGCCTTTATTCATGTGTCCACCTCATTGGAGAATATAGTAAAATAACACCAACATCTGCAACATTTCTTGACCTTCTGGTCCCACTGTTTTTTTTTTTGCGCTACGCAGGCCTCTCACTGTTGAGAGGCCCTCATCCATCTGTATACTATAGGAACTTCCTTATTCCTGGCACTCCATTTTCCCCAACTAATAGGTGTGTGGCCCTGAATCAAGGTACTTAACTGTTCTGTGTCTCAGTTTTCCCTCTGTAAAGTGGCTATAATAAGAAGACTCATAAGGATGCTGTGAGGATTAAATTAATCATTCCACGTAAAGTACATCAAATAGTGCCTGGCTCATAATAAGTGCTCAATTAAATGGTAGCCATTAGTATCATTTTTTAAAAATTATTTTATGTAACCAGCCTGGCCCCCTGAAGTTGTCCACGACACAGATGATAAGATAAAATTCTGAAAACTGAATACCAGAGAGAAAAAGTTCACCAAAAGATTTAGTGACAAAGACACCAGAACAGTTTCCTAACTCCCAGGCCAGGCTCTGGCACCCTCCGCTCTGCCTCTGTTACATAGTGGACCTTGCCCAGGCCAGTGGAAACACTAGGTGGGGAATGGGTTCCAGGACCAAGTCTGCCACCTATTATCTTTCTAACAACAGGCCAGTTACCTACCTGAGCTTTCTGAACCCCAGTTTCCCTTCTTTATTTTATTTTTGCCCACCCTACGCATCTTGTGGAATCTTAGTTCCCTGACCAGGGATTGAACCCAGGCCCTCGGCAATGAGAGAACAGAGTCCTAACCACTGGACTGCCAGGGAATTCCAGTTTCCCTTCTTTAAAATGGAGATAGTAACACTAGTCTGCCTCCCTCACAGGGGAGGATCACATGACATAATGATCCCCAGAACTTCGATGTCCATACTCAGTGTACACGCTTGGCCATTTTGAATACCCCATCAAATATGAACAACATCCCTGTTCATTTTCAAGCTGTGGACTGTGCAAAAAGATGCACACTCTACATGGAGTGGATTACCTGTGAGTTTGTGTGGTTTCATTCATTCCCACGGCAAATGTTCATTTATCATCATGTTTGTGCTAGTTTCACCAACGTGGAAACTAACATAGCTCCATTTCCATGATCAAACTTGGAAAGGGGAGGAAGAGTACATTTCTTAGTGAGCTGCTTGGGGCCAGGTTTGTACAAGGCTTGGGGAGCAGAACAGTTCACCCTAGGAAGGATGGTCCCTGCATGAGATTGGAATAGGATGTCAGGAGAGCAGTTTTAGTCCAGAGAGGATGGGGTAAAACCCTCTTAGGACATCAGGAAAAGCCATCCACCACACAAAATAAGATGAAGAAAGGGTCCTACTCTGGAAAACAGAATTTGTCTGCTAAAAATCTCTCATTCTTTTTGTCCCTGAGGACAGTGCTGGGCCATGGGGGAGACAAAAGTGGGACCAGGGCTTCCCTGGTGGTGCAGTGGTTGAGAGTCCGCCTGCCAATGCAGGGGACACGGGTTCGTGCCCCGGTCTGGGAAGATCCCACATGCCGCAGAGCGGCTGGGCCCGTGAGCCATGGCCGCTGAGCCTGCGCGTCCGGAGCCTGTGCTCCGCAACGGGAGAGGCCACAACAGTGAGAGGCCTGCGTACTGCAAAAAAAAAAAAAAAAAAAAAAGTGGGACCAGAAGGTCAAGAAATGTTGCAGATGTTGGTGTTATTTTACTATTTTCTTTTTGCAGGGGGAAGGTGGGCAGGGGTGAGGAAAACTATACGCAGTCCTAGGAAGTGTTTAACAAAATGGAGAACCCTGGTATGGGCCAGATGTGGATGTAGAGTGAGATGAGGGGCCTCCAGAAGGCAGATTCAGAGGGTGGGAGCTGGCCAGTCTGGAAGTGGCTTCCCTATCCTTCTAGAACAGGGGTCAGCAAACTTTGTAAAAGGCCATTCATGTGATAGGCTTAAAAAATGGCTCCCAAAAGATATCCACATCCTAATTCCTGAAACCTATAAATGTTATCTTAATTGGAAAAAGGATCTTTGCAGATGTGATTAAGTTAAGGATTTTGAGATGGAAAAATTAATCTGGATTATTTAGGTGGGCCCTAAATGTCATCACATGTATCCTTGTAGGCAGAGGGAGATTTCACACACACACACTCTCAGACACACACAGGAGAAGGCCATGTGAAGATGAAAGAAAAGGTCAGAAAGATGTAGCCACAAGCCGAGGAATGCTGGCTGCCACCAGAAACTGGAAGAGGAAAGGAAGGGATTCTCCACTAGAGTCTCCAGAGAACGCACAGCCCTGCTGACACCATGATTTTAGCCCAATGATACTGATTTTGGACTTCTGGCCTCCAGAAATGTGAGAGAATAAATTTCTGTTGTTTAAAGCCACCCAAATTGTGGTACTTTGTTAAGGCAGCCCTGAGAAACGAATATATCTGCTACCCCACTAAATCCTCAAAATAACCTATGAGATAATAAAATATGATCACTTACTCTGTGCCAGATAATGTTCATTCAATATTCATAACAACAGTATGAGATAGATACTCTTATTGTCCCATTTTACAGATGAGAAAACTGCTGCCCAGAGAAGAGATCTGGCTTTCCTGAGTTACATAGCTGGCACCTGGTTGAGCTGGACTTTGAACACAGGGGTCTGGATCCAAGTCCCAGGCCCTGGGCCACCCTGCGGTGAGTTCTGCTCCACAGCAGGTATTCTTTCTTCTGAACACATGGCCTGGAGCACTTAGTTACCACCTCCCTCTGCACTACCCTAAGTGGCCCCCTCTGGAATCCCATGGGGATCAGATGGGACAGAGGACATGAACAGTGATCAGTAAACTGTGAAGTGCAGTCCTAGGGGGACACCTAAGAATTCCAAGTGGAAGCAAACCTGCTTGCCTTTCCATGGCAGGCATGGAGAGGCTGCCCTCATTGCTCTCATGTAGTGGGGGCCCCAGCAGCAGAAGCCACCCTCTCCACCACCAGGCACACACAGGAGAAGTTCCTAAAGCTGGAAGTGGCCCCAGGTGACCTCAGAGATGTCACTACCCAGAATGACCCACGATGCTCACCGCACAGATGATCACTGAACGCCAAGGCGTCAGTTCTTCAAGCCTGAATCAGGCCTTGCACCAGCTCATCAGTACCTCCTCCCCTCTGCCTTTCCTGTAGGTTTCAAATTCAGAACCAACCCCTCCCAGAATCACAGAATTTCTTTCACTGTAATGACTTCTTCACCCCTCAGAGAAGGAGACATTAAGTGACATATCCGAGGCTACACAGCTAGTGTGTCCTGTATGAAGAGCCCTAGCTGTGGATTTCAGTATTCTCAGCTCCTCCTTTATTCCAGACAGCTGGAAATTCTGTCTGGTGGGAAGAATCTGAGAAGGGGGAAGCTAGCTTTTAGACGCATTAGCCAGCCCACCCCTCCTTTTACCAAGTATCATCATACAGAAACCTGTTTAGGCGGGAAAGTCCTCCTTCGGTACACTGTTGTTCCCAAGACACTTCTGGGAAGACCTCAACCTCAGTGGATTTGTCACAGCGCAAGATGCCAAGCCTGTCTCTCCGTTCACTCATCCATTCATTATTTTTGTATCCCACATTCACTGAATATTGAGCTCCTATGTGTGGAGCTCCTTTGTGTCAGGTACTGTGCTAGTGCTTGGGATATAAAGAATAAAAAGGCAGTCTCTGTCCTAAAGGAACTCACAAATTAATGTGAAGAGAGAGAAGAAAATAAATAATTGCAGCATTCCTAAAGCTCACACATTAGTTTTCCACATTTATTTTTGCCATTTTCTCCTAACAGTTTACTATCAATACTTACTAAGTATTTTCTTTGGATTGACTCTTTTTTTTCTTCTTACTGAAGTGTCAGCTTTGGGTTTATCTAAGCTATAATATCCATGAATTCATGGATTTGATTTGCTAGTTATATTTTTTAAATTTTTTTAAATAAAATTTTTATTGTACTAAAAAGTTAACTATTAGATAAAATGTTGATGGGGATACCACCTAAAACCTGTGAAAAACACCAAATTATTGCTGTAATAGCAGTGTGAAGGCTGCCACACCAAGAAGAAAATGCTTTCCTCCTATCAGGTCCTGGCTGGTCAAGACACATTAGGGTTAAAGGAGTGATAAACAGTGTCTCAAGGCAGGAAGTTTTATGGCAGGAAGCAGATAATTCTGTGCTTAGAAGCATTAACTTTTCAGTGTTCATGTCATCTGAGAGAAAGACAAGGACATTCTCATTTCCAATTTTCTAGACCAGATGCTACAGGCAAAAAGGATCTATGATGTTTAAGACCACATTTTTCAACCTTCTGTTTCCATCAAGACCCAATCTCTGACTGACATTCCCACGGGAGACATTCTCATGGGATTATGATGGGCGGAGGGTAAACCTCAGGGCTTGCATTGAGCTGTAGCCTCACCCAAGAGAGCCTATTGAAAAGCAGGCAAGAGAGGATGACATAATTTCGTTTCATTTTTATTTTTTTCAGTGTTTCTTCTTTTTTTTAAACATCCAAGTTTCCTAAAGTTTTAAGAATTATTGTGCCATACAATGTTGGACCTTAGATCATTCTGTTTTCCCTTGGTCAGGACCTGGGCTTTCAGGAGGGGAGTCAACTCTTGCTAGAGTGCAGTCGGGCCCCTCTGGGCCCTCCCCAACCAAAATCAAACTCAGAAAGGGAAAGAAATCCTTTCATTTGTCTGGCTGTGCCCCGCTCCTGCAAACTACTTCTGTCTCCACTGTCTCAGGAAAGAGACCGCAGCCAAGAGGCAGAGAAAACAGGAAAGGCTAAACGTTGACCTTGGCACTTAGCAGGGCCCAGATGATTCGTGAAAGGTTTAGGGGATGTTTCTGACAGTGAGTAATGTTCAGTTCTGGCTGGGGTAAACTCCAGCCTCCAGGCAGGTGTACCTCAGTGGACCGTTTGGTCCTGTCTGGCCCACTTGGGTGGGATTCCAGGCCTTTCTGCTCACTTAGGAAGGCGAGGCTCCAACCCTCTTCCCAGGGGCAGCTCTTGAGGCTGGGCTTTGGGGCAAAAGCACCGGGAGGAGGTAGGGAGAGATAGCAGGGGGGGACCAGAGCAAAGAGCTGGCCTTTGGAGCATGCGTTGGCTGGGAAGGGACACCAGGAAGGACATCTGAGCCACCTGACAATGCCAGGGCATCTCCACATGCCTGGAAGTTCCATTCTTGGCGGCCTTGACCCCGGCTGACCCAATACCTCCCTCTCCTTATCCTTTCCCAGGTGTGGTGTCAGCTATGGGGCTCAAAGCAGGCGTCTGGCTGCCTGGCTCTGTTCGTCAAGTGAATCTGAATACAACAAGGCCCCCATCACCTGCATCATTCCTTCCGGCAAACCTTCTGTTAATGAGGATGACACTATTTTGAAGATAATCTTGAACATGCTTTAATTGTTTCTTAAAAACAAAATAAACTCCAGGACTTTCACTACCAATAACAAAAACCTATTGTAACACTATCTTCCAAATAAGTGGAATACATCAGCATACTGGGATACTACTCATTTCCTTCATTAATTTACTCCACACATATTCACCCAGCACCTATTGTGGGCCAGGCTTGTCTTAGGCACTGGGGTTCCAGTGATGGCCCAAGACAGACATAGTTCCTCTCTCCATATATGGCTAGTGAGGGAGGCTGATAGTAATCAAATTATCATCCGAATAAATGTAAAATGTGACGTATGCTGCAAAGAATTGCTGCCTGTGCCGGCTTGCAACAATGGATTCTTATCTGGTCTCAGAGGTCAGAGAAGGCTGCCCTGAGGGAATGACAATGGTGGACAACTGTGGCTGTAAGACACTGAATTACTTGTCCCTCCTCATTAAGTTTCTTCCATGAGTCAGGTGCTGTCTCATTTCATCTTCACCGAGACTCTCTGAAGTGGGCATCATTACTCCTACTTCACAGGAGAGGAAACGCTAGTGCAGAGAAGTGTAATGACTTACCCAAGTGCACACAGCTGGCTAGTGGCAGAGCTGGGACTCAAACCCAGGTCTGTGTGATTCTCACACTGTGCTTTTCCCCTCAAGACATACTGTCTCCCCAGGAAACGCATTAATAGGAAAAACGTGATTAGCAGCTGTACACACTTTGCAGATTACAACTGTGATGCAATCTCTATCAACTCCTTTAATCCTCAGTACCAGCTACGATATAGGTTGGGCAGGTACTGGTGGCTGCATTCTGCAATGGGATAACCAGGGCAGAAAAGCAAAACGTGGCAGAGGTAGCTAGAACAAAGAGCTCGCTCTTTTGGTAAGGCTGAGCTGCTGTGTTCTGCCTCCAAGTCCATGAAGGAACCCTGTGCCCTGACTGAGCCCCCTGATGCTCGCTGCCTTGATTTCTGTGTTCCTTTGCCTACCTGCCTGGACACAAATTAAACAGCTGCCGGCTCATGGGTGTGGGACACTGCATCTGGTTTGTGTTTTGCTGAACTGGGTTGGGATTTCATGCCTGAAGCTGGCCCTGGGGGGACGAGGAAGTAAATGAGATGGGGATCTCAGGAGTGTGTCCTGGGGAGTAAAATTACAGATGACCAGGGTATAGCTGCTCAAGATTGAGCCGCGCCTGAGTGGACCAGGCCACCAAAGGGCCTCTGAGCAGTGCACCATTGGCTGCCCTGGTTTCTGTTTCACACCTCCGCTTGCCTTGGCATTTTTCACCTAAGTGTTAGCTGAGAATCACTGGCTGAGAACCCCGGAAATTTCTGTCCCCATCTCCACCCTTGGAAACCTCACCACAAAGAGTTTTGTAATCTGCCAAGTACTCTGCACATGGGGGGGATTACACCTTGACCTCAAACATTTACTGTTTTTGTTACCGACTAAGGGTCTGGGCACTAAAATGACACTGCCTGGTCGGAATCCTGGCTCCCCAACTCCCCAGCTATGTGACCTTGAACAAGCTAATGACCTTCTCATGCCTCAGTTTCTTTATCCTTCAAATGGAAGTAGTAATATTAACCATGTCATAGGGTCGTTACTATGAGGATTAAATAATATAACGTGGGTAAAGCACTTAGCAGTACCTGGCAAGATAAACACTTGTTAAGAGCTAGCTGCTATTAAAATTAGTTATTATTGCTTCTATTTCTTTTCTTCCTTCCTCACTGTCTCCCTCTGTCCCTCTGTCTCTCCTTTTCTCCCTCCTTCCGTCAACTGCTTCTTAATTGTATAAGGTACTAGAACTACCAAAACCTGAAAGACCCAGTTGCTCACAATCCTGCCCGAGGTCCCACGGCCAGAAAGTGGACTTAGCCTAGCCTGGGGAGATTCAACTTTTAGGGTCTTGCTCTTTCCTTATGCCTCCCACCTCCTCCCTCTCACCCCACTGGTACCCAGAATGGTGCCTTATCCATGTACCTGCTCAATCAATCCTTGAGGGTCTGAGTAGGTAGTGGTCAAGGGTACCAAGAGTACCCTTAAGACTAGAAGGGTTTGAATCCTGGCTCTGCCTCTGATGGGCTGTGTGACCTTGGCTAAGTCACTTAACCTCTCTGGGGTTCAGCTCCCACCTATTAAATGGGATTATGATAATGTGTTCGCCCCACAGCGCTGAGCTGAGGTTTAAAGGAATTAATAATAAAGTACTTATACCAGTGCCTGGTGCATAGAAAATGCTACTTAAGTGTTAACTATTACTATTGTTGATGATGATTGGCTGAGGCAGGGCCAAGGCACAATTGCTGTTTAAGGGTTTCCCAGATCATTTTTTGATGCATTTTCCTTTCTCCAGGGGATGCTTTGGGATTCTTAGGCAAAGCACATCCACAGACGAATATGCCTTTCTCCTTACTTTTTCTTTTCATTATCTTGAAGAATAGCTTTCTTTTAAAAATAGAACAAAAAAGTATCCACAAAGAACTCCTTACCTCACAATGAAGCTTTCCCTCCATGAGTCCTCCCCATCCTATTTTCTCAAAGGGCTGGGATTTTTTTCCCCCTTCAAAACTATTTCTGAACAAAAATTCCACAGTAAGAAGGAAAACAAATGGGTTTTCATGTCTTGTAGTTCTAATACCAGGAATCTGGCCTTGCTTAGACTATGGCTGTGGGCCTCAAAGTAGTTAGTTCATTCTCCAGGATCTCATTGGATCCTCCCAAGGACCAGGGGAACCAGAATCTGTCATTGCCATTATACAGCCAAGGGAGCTAAAGACCCAGGGACGCGAGGGCCTTGGTCTCAATTCATAGTGGAGGCTGACCTACTTGATACTTGCATCCTTGTCTATAACTCCCTTGCTACAATTGCTGAGCCTCTCACGTGGTCACTAAGGCCCAGCTCCTCCTCTGCTTCCTCCCGTGACCACAGGTTTATACTGCCTGAATGCCTGGCCCAGGAGTTCATGGTGCAGTCTGGGGCCTTGCAAGAGCAGTGTGGGAAATAACCTACCTATGGCCTCAGTCAAAGAGACAACAGGGAGTTGTGGAGACGGCGGTGTGCAGGAGCACACTTCCCAGTCTCACCTGGACAGCTGCTCCTCAGCACTTGCTAATTATGCCCTGGCAATGTAGACTCAGAGCTTCTGGTAAGCCTCACATCTACCGCCTGGTAGCTTTTATCCTTTGGTCCTTGTATCTTTTAGGGGAAACTCAACCTTGTCTTCTAATGACTGACGGTCTTTGCCAGACATGAACCCTGGAGGCAGACTGCCTGGGTTCAACTCCCAGCAGTACTGCTCAATAGCTGTGTCACCGTGGCATATTACTTGAGCTATCTGTGATCCAGTTTCCTTATCTGGAAAACGAGGACGATAATAGTATCTACCTTACAGGGTTGTATGACAGTTAAGTGAGCTAAGATATGAAAAGTCCTCAGTTAAAGCAATATAAGTGTTTATTATTATCATTTTCCTCTTACCCAGGTTAAATTTTTCAAGTGCTTTCAACTGTTCTCCATACTCCATGCTTTCTGGGGCTTTCAACATTCTGATCGCTCTGTTCACTCTGTTTAGAAGGTAAGCCAATGTGGTCCCTTTTATCCACTCCTCTTGGTATTTACATCCTTGTATAATTCCTTTCCTGAGTGTGGGCAGGACCTATGACATACTTTCCACCAGGAGAATACAGCAAAAGCAGTGGGATGTATATGATTATGTGTATGTGATCGCATTACATAGGACTACGATGCCCATCTGGGGAGAAGATGCTCTTCCCTGCTGACTTTGGAGAAGCAAGTTGCCATATAGTGAGCTGCCTATGGAGAGAGTCACATGGCAAGGAGCTGAGGGTGAACTCCAGCCCACAGCGAGTGAGAAACTGAGTCCACAGGAAACAGAACATTGCCACAATCACGTGAGCAAGGAAGATGAAGCCACAGCCCTAGTCAACATCTTGATTGTGGCCTTGCAGAGGACCCAGCTAAGCCAGGCCTGGACTCCTGACCCATAGAAACCATGAGATAATAAATGTGTGTTGTTTTAAGCCACTAAGTGTATGGTAATATTGTAATGTAGGAATAGATAACTAATATAGTCAATTAACCACAATGGTAACTCTCCCCCATTCACCCTACTTTGAAAACTCTCTAATGTCAGTGGCCTGCTTTAAACAGAAGTCCTGGAATAGAATAGCATATCACAGCTGGCAATATTGGCACAATGCATGTGGTGTGGCCATAAGCAATGTCATTGCTTTTCTAATTGGCATAAGAGAATAGCTGCACTTGTCCATATGAGAGCAGGCTTGAGCTCCTACTGTGCACAGGGCACTAGGCTGGATGCTGTGAGGCAGGGGAGGCATTTCTCCCCTTCTTGCCCCTCCCAGGCAGACCCACTCTTTGGCTCGTGGTGTGATCACTTGGTGCAGGTGATACCCACAGCTCATCTGTTTTCCTAATTCTCTCCCCGCTTTGCATTACTTTTCTCCATCAAAGAGGAGGCAGAGGAAGTTAAAAAAAATACAGGTGAACTCACCTGTTTCAGCTGGAGGGGATGCAAGGGACCATCCAGTGTCAAGAAGGGTTATACTGAGACTCACGGCTCATAAGCAGCAGAGCCGGGGTTAGAAAAGCACCTCTGACATCTAGCACAACACTCTTTTTTCAAATGAAAACCTGCTGTTTTGTCCTTGTGAGTAGTAAGAGGCTGACACTGTGATTCCAGGTGGATTTTTGGTGCCAGATGCAGTCAGAGAATCTTTGACTTTCTCTTTGTTCTTGGGCAAATGAAGCTGCTTCTCTGAACCTCAGTCTCCTCATCTATAAAATGAGGAGAATGATATCTACTTCACAGGGAGTCCGGGAAGGCTGACAGGATAATATATGTAAAGTGCATGGCTCCAAGCAAGTGGTAGAGAAGTGCTTGCTCCCGTGATTACGTTCTTTTGGGAGGATTTAAACTCTCATGCATCCCACTGTGCACACAATCATGAGAAAAACATTTATTGAGCAATCAAGTTGTGCCTGACATGTTCCCAGAAGGCATTTTCTAAGACTGAAAGAATCTAGTAGAACTTTGATCTCATCTGAGAAGTCTTGTCTGGTTACCCTAATCAAAGGAGGCACCTGCACACTCCCTGGCTCCAGAGTCCCTTGGTTTTCTCTTCTTCATTGCACTTATGACCCACTGAAATGGCCCATCTATTTGCTTCCATGTCTACTGTCTGTCTCCACCATGCAACATAAACTCTAAGGACAGGGACTATGTCTATCTTGTTTGCTGCTCTATCTCAGTACTCAGAAAAGGGTCAGACCTGGCATCAGTGCTCAATAAATAAGGAGGGAATGAATGAAAGAACCTGTCTTGTTTTTTTCCTATGACAATTGGCCTAAAGAAGAATAAGGGGAAATCCAAGAAATCAAACCATTTCAAAGAAGAAAAAACCACAGCATTCCAGCAAAACACTCCCATTTACTTATTATGCACTTTTCATATCCCAGGCACAGTGCCAAGCCCTCAGCATGGAGTATCTCATTTAATTCTCACGCTGGCCCTATGAGGTAGGTGTTCTTAGTGCCCCCAATTTATAGATGAGGAAGCTGAAGTCCAGAGGAGTGAAGCCTTCTGCATAAAAGCACACGGTTAGTTAAGAGGTAGAGCTGGGGTTTGGAATGCAAACCCCAGGGCCTGAGCTGCTTCACACTGCAGAAGCTGATGGTGGCCTGTGTTTGGGAAATAAATATGGAAATATTTAGGGGTAAAGAGGCATCATGTCTGCAGCTGACTCCTAAACAGTTCAGTTGTGTGTGTGTGTGTGTGTGTGTGTGTGTGTGAGAGAGAGAGAGAGAGAGAGAGAGAGAGAGAGAGAGAGAGAAAAGGAGGGAAGAGAGAAAATGTAGTAATATGTTAAACTTTTTAACCTTTAGGGCAAAAAGTATCTGGTAATTCTGTGAACTATTCTTTCAACTTTTCTATAAATAGGAATTACATCAAAATAAAACACTTTTTAAAAAGCCAGTGGTGGGGAGAAGATACAGCTCGCGTCATGGTGAGGAAGGGCACAGATCCTGCTTGGCTAGGATGAAGCCTAGAGATGGGGGTGAGAGGCTGGGACAGACTCTGGGGCCAGAAGGTCAGGCTGAGCAGCCAGGCTCTACCAGGGAGGCAATGCATAGGCACGGAAAGGAGCAGTGATGATGTTCATTTAACTAAGTCTGCCCTCCCAAAAGGCTTTATAAGTCAACTTCTAAATCTAGCTGCTTATTGCCAAAGATACCCACATAGTCAGGAGAGCATTGTTTCCCTATGGTGTGGTTCCCACCCTAGTGATCCATGCAACATTCCAGCCTCTCCATCTCGGGACAGGAGAGGGTCATTAGAATGCTGGGGCTTCACACACTGTCACATAATTGTCCCTGGGGAGGTGGAAGCAGACAGCCTCTGCACATTTAAAAAAAATGCCCAGAGAGGGTAATTAACTCATCCAAGGTAGCACACGTGGCAGAACTTGGATTAGACCACCAGGGTGGTGGGTTCCCATCACGTGTTTACATTCTTCTTTCTTGGTACCACCACCGTTACATTACTAAAGCACTCATAGTTAGCCTTGAGTCCTGACTCCTTCCCTTGAAGTGCAGACACCATCTTTCCATTATTTTCTAAAGTAGCTGTGCATGGGGGAAGGTCATGCATACTCATCCCAAAGCATGGGCTTAGTAGTCAGACAGACCTGGGAACATCGCTTCCTATGGGGTGACCTTGGGCAAGCTATTTAACTGCCCTTCCTCCTGGCAGATCAGAACAAGGATGTCCAGATTGTTGGGTTGTTGTGAAGATTCATTATCTCGACATATTTATTGACTATTGATCTAGGTGCTGTGGATACATCAGAGAAAAGATAGACAAGGGCCCTGACCTCAAGGAGCTTCTATTTTAGATAGAAAAGACAATGAATAAAAAATAAACAAGTAAGTTTTTTTTTCCAGACAGCAATAAGTACTGAAAAGGAAATAAACTTGAAACACAGGGCAATGGGAAGCACAAGTGACTGGGGATGGTTGTCGTACTTCAGCCAGGGAGGATGTCTCTGAGAAGGTGACATCTGAGCTGGAAGCTGAATCACAAGAAGGAACCGGCCATGGCTGGACCTGGGAAGGTCAAGGGAGGAGATGGGGCAGTCCTGGAGCAGGAACCAGACTGGGTTTGGTGAAACATGGAAAGGAGGCCAGCATGGTGGGGAACATGGTGAGCTGAAGGGAGAGTGGGGGAAGGACAGTGCTGGTGGGGACTATATCATGTGGGGGATGGAAGCGGGAGGCATTTAGAATTCATTTTAAACGCATGAGGGATCCAGAGAGAGTTTTGAGCAGGAGAGTGTTACAGTCTGAGATTTCTTCTTGAAAAAAGATAACATACATAACGTTATTGGTACAGGACCTGACACAGGGTAGATAGTTAATAAAGGAGAGTTATATCATTGTTTACCATTCCTAGGCAGCACCACTAATCACTACAGACTTCCAGAAGGTGGGTGGCCCATGTGGACCTTCCTTCTAGAGGTGGGGCACCTGGATGCACCTGACTAAGGAAGGAGAAGAGCAGTGGGAACTATTGCTGACCTTTGACTTCCTCCCTCCCTCCTGCCGCCAACTCCCCCCGCCCCCCACCACCACCTAAGGCAGATGCCAGCCGCCTCTGCCAGGCCAAGGGGTAGGATCCCTGGGCCTCCAGCTGGCTCCAGCTCTAGGCCTCTGAGTCGCCTTCACAGTGCTGTAAAAATGCAAAGCATTCCAGCCATTTTAATTACTGGGTGTTGCAGAAGCCAGCAACCAGTTCATACAAAGGAACAACAGACAAAAAATGATTTTTCAACATGCCTTTGGCCTCTCCCCTCCTTTCTCCCTGAAATCAGCCTCCAATCACTGGCTCCTAGGACTTGAAAAGCACTCCAGGTATGTGCAGTCTCTTTAAGAGTTTGTTGACGTGACATCAAAATCTTTTTTCTCTAAATACTTGAGGCAGAGGCAGTTCCAGCTACCTTCAAGCGGTTTGGAAAGTTACTGGTCATATTCTTGACATGCTAAGACTATCACAGGGGCTCCATATTACACACTCTGAGAACTTTGTTATAAAAGAGTTCAGTGTGTGGTGGGTCTGTCTGGGCACCAAGTCAGGGGGCTTTTAGTTCCTGAAATTCCAAAATGACCACATTATAAGGTACTCCCAAGGCATGAACCCCAAACACAGTATTCCAGCAGTGCTTGGATGTGGAGAAGAATTTCTTAAAAGTTTGTAATGTGAGTAGAGAAACCTCCAAGTTCCCTAATTCTGGTTTTTCAGTAGCTTCGAAACACTTTCCTCACTAACAATCTAATCTAACAGTTTGTTGAGGACCTACTGTGGGTCAGACATTGGGCTAAGTGCTCAGAAAACTCAATTAGATTTTGTCAACTAGCTCGCCTCCTAAAGAGGGAAAATGACACAGAAAATGACAATCCCAGTGCACTGTGATGAATATCAAGTCACAGATAATCTCTGATGGTGGAACCCAGCTTGGGTGGAAGGAGAGGCTGCTTGTATGAGATGATGACTAAAGATAATAATACGATTGCCTTAATAATAATATTGACAGTGGCCACTCATTGATGGCTGACTCTGTACCAGGAATTCTGCTAAGTCCTTCCCGTGCATGATGTTTATTCCTCACAACTCTGTGAAGTAGGCACTAATGCTGTCCCTATTTTACAGATGAGAAAACTGAGGTACAGAAAGGTTACTTGTCCAAGATCACACAGTTAATAAATGGCAGTGGTGTGCTGGTAAATACTTAACAAATAGCTCTCCAGGACAAAAAGCCTAGTTTGTAGCACCTGCCAATTACTATGGTATAAATACTCCCATCGTGGCCAATTTTAAGTTACCAGTGTGATGTCACAGAATGCAGAGTTGGGAAGACTATTTCTGCCATACAGATTCAATAGCTGGAAATAACCTCAAGAGCATAGATTAGGGTATAACATAATAAAATAATGAAGTGATGAGTTTTAAGTATTCATTACCTGTGTTTTTAATATAATTTGATTGTAAGTTTATATAATTACATATTTAATAATAGCCGTGTTTAACAGCTGACTGGGAAAATTCCAGAAAATTTAACCATCAGCTCTCATAAGCCAAGGTGAGGCAGCTCCAACACACCACTGGGGGCTCCAGAACCTCACTTTTCACCCCTCTAGACAAGTAAGAGGTAGTCAGGTAAGAGGAGGAAAGGCACTACAGGCCAAGGGAACAGCATGAACAAAGACTTAAAACATGGAAGTAAGAGAATAGACAACAAAATGACATTTAGTGTTTGCAAAATGTTTTCAACCCATCACTGGAGTGCAGAGAGGTGGTAAGGAGCACAGAACTGGACGCTGAACTTCCAATTCTGGTTCCACGACTTATTAACTGTGTGATCTCGACCAAATTACTGAACCCCTCTATGCCTCAACTTTCTTTTCTATAAAATGGGTATGATAATAACAGCCCCTACATCTTAGAGTTTTGAGAATTAAATACATTTGTACCTGTAAAGTACAAAAACAGGACCTGGTACATAATAAATCCTCAGTCAATGTCAGTTATTTATTATTTGATCCTTAAAACTACCTCTGTTAATTAAATGTTTGTCCTCACTTTATGGAGAGTAAATATAAGTTTAGAGAGAAACTCAGTAGATGGAGGAGATGGGACTTGAATAAGTGTTCTGATTCTAGCTTCTGTGCTCATCCCAAGGCGGAAATCACCTTGACCCCATGAATATTATTCTTCAGTAGAGCCTGCTGATGTACTCTCTGCCCTACTAAGTGTCCTTCTGATAGGGACCATAGCTGATTCATGTTCCTACACACCTTGATTGATGGGTGCAAGGCATTCTGGGAAGGAAGACCCACCCAGCGACAGACATTGGGCATTGGCCCCTTGTATCCTTGCTATTTTCTGCATGTTCACCTTCACCCTGAAGAGGCAGGCTGGAAGGGTGGTTAAGAGCATGGACTCTAGGGCCAGACTGCTCTGGATTTAAGTCCCAGCACTGCAGCATCCTGCCCATGTAATCCTGAGCAAGTTACATAATCTCTCTGTACCTTTGTTTCTATACCTGAAGAAAAAAGGGATGGCGAGGATAATCTCGTCTACCTCACAGCTTTCATTATAAAATTAGTATGAATTAATATACACAAACTGCCTAGAAGAACACCCTGCACTCAGTAGGCACTCTGTAAGAATTAGCTATTACTATCAAGTTTTGGTTTCCTTTGCTGCCTCCTTCCCCCCATCCCTTCTTTGGGTATTATGTACATGGTCAAAGAGGATAGGATATGGGAATATGCTCTTCCTTCATAAACATAGATTGATAGACAATAGGCTACTTGATGGCAGGGGTCTCATTCTTCTCTGTAGCTGTAGGGCCACACTCTGGTCCATACAGGTTCTCAGTGAGAATTTACTATGTGTCAGGACTGTACCAGTGCCTTATTCACTATACCTTGTTTGATCCTATGAATTTCTCTTCCATTAGATATCTGAGGCTCAGAGAGGTTAAGGAACTTGTTCAATGTCACAGTGAAAAAGCGAAGAAGGATCAAAACTCAGGTTTATTGACATCACAAGCCTTGGTCCCTAACCCCCTTGTCAGTCTGCCTTCCAGAATATTCCATTGGGAAGTTTTGAGAGATCATAAAATCTAAACCCCTGGTTTTACATTTAAAGAAAGGGGGTTTATTGATTTACTCATGGTCACTCAGCTATTGTGTGTGGCAGAACTGAGACAAAAACTTGGTATATTTCCTCAATCGTATGCTTAAAATTTCAGGAGGAAATGAAGCCATATTCAAAAGCTGTTAAAAAATACTGATCACTATTCCATCAGTTTGCCTCTAGATTCTGGGCCCTTTTCTGGTCATACAAATGTAATTTTCTGGTGGCATCTGTTCACATTCAGAGTAATGAAGGACCTAACCTTACCCCCAAATATTGCCTGCCCTATGATTTCTCCTGCCTTTTCTCCACTGCAAATCAGGTCAAACAAGAGATGATGCATTTCACTTGCCTGCTAATAAAAGCTCCCTCACTGGCCCTCCTTGTGGAGGTACCATGTCTCCTTCTGCTTGGTTGCATCATACAGTGATCAAGAGCTCTGAGTACTCAATGGGAACCCAAAAGATGAAGAGGAAGTCACCAGCACTTCATGAACCTATGGGTACAGTGACTTTGCGGTCTCCAGAAGGACTGCTGGTTTGGAAAGAGACCTCTAGGTCTGAATCACAGCTCTGCCACTCCTTCCTTGTAAGAAGTTTAATTTTTGAGCCTCTCTTTTCTTGGCTGTAAAATGGGCATAAAATAATATCTCCTTTTTAGGGTTGTGAGGATTGGAGCAAACACTGCATTGAAAGTGCCTGTACATAGCAGGTACTCCACTAATGCAAGTTCCCTTTCCTTTCTCTTGTCTTAGAAATCTTTTCAGCTTATCATCCCAAGGTTGATGAATGTTACAGGACAGGAAAATAATTATTTATTAATTAATCTCATCTAATTCTAATCTAATACTAATCTAATTCTCATGGGCCCAGCACTGAATTAGAGGAGTCTGGAGTGATGGGAAGATGATGAGATACTAAGGGGTCTAATTTCTTGTCTCGCCTTTGCCAGTAATCCTGTGTGACCATAAAGAAGCCCACATCTCTGGACCTTTTCCTATATCAGTAAAATGAGGGGGTTGGATTTGATGACCCACAGTTCTCTCCCACCTCTGGCTCTCTATCTCACCATAATACGGGTTTCCAAATACCTCCCCATTTCCTGGTAGGGTGGCCCAACATCTCATGGCACACTTGACCCTCCTGTTATAGTTCACACCACCCACTATTGTTTTCACATCTTTCTCTCCCACTAGACTGGGAACTCCTTGAGGGTAGGTCTGTGCCTTGTTCACTGTTAGACCCTCAGTGGTTATTGTGTACTAGTGGACAACCAGTCAATGTCTAAGGAAATTGGAAGGAAGGAGGGCAGGAAGGAGGGAACCCTGTACTTTCTCTCCAGAGCTGATGAACACACTGTGACATGCAAGCTGTGATGCAAATAGAGACTGTCAGTGGAGCAAGGGAAAGAAGGCTTTCTGTCTTCTGAACACTGAAGCTATAAATTCACACACCATGCATGCGCTTAGCCATCTGTGGTAGTAAATCAAGATACGGTAAGGGGAGAGTTCAAAACCCAAAACCCAAACTTGTTGACCTGAGGGTCATTATTGGAAGGTGACTGTAATCTAAAATATAGAAACCAAATGGATCATGATATTCCTGGCGCAGAAAAAGTCTGGGCAAAAGAAGGGAGGAGTGGCAAGTTTGGAGCAGAAAAATAGAAAGACCAAAGGGGTTAAAGTCGGCAATATGTGTCTGGTCTTGTCACTGACCAGGGAGAGGGACTCTTGCCAGCAGGTGTGGGCATTGTCGTGCCCTTGGCCAAGGACTCCCCTCAGCAAGAAGGGGAATTCCACAGTATCTCAGCTGAAATAAACTTGTGACCTCATTCCCTGTGTTCAGACTCCATACACACCAAAGCAACTTTCTGACGAGAAACTAGCTTCATACGAAGCTCTCTATGATTATCAGGAAAACTATGAGGGTTGTGTTGACATGACATGACATGACAATTAAATCTCTCACTGGAACCAAAGACAATGGAATTTGCTGGTCTCTTTTGAATCTTAGTGTCCCTGGGACTGATTAATTCTGGGAGCTGAATCTAGCTGACTTTCTGGACCCAAGAAGCTGGATTCCAGAAACTCTATTATGGTGAATTTGTGAAGCTTATACACTGACTGTCCCTCCCCCTATTTTCTCTGCCATTCATTGGTTAGTTTATTCTCTCAGTATTTGGTAAGTGCCTACGATATGCAGACGCTGAGCTAGAGACTGAAAACGCCCCTGTATTTGCTTGCTGTCTAAGGGAGAGAAAGACGTATTAACCACTAGGGGCAACAGAGTGTGGGAGGCACCGTGGAAATCTGGGGGATACTGTGTGGGTGGGAGGGGAGTGAGGAAGGAGAGACCTCGGGGGAGTCGTCAGCTCCGCTGAGGCAGAGAGAGGGTCAGGAAAACATCCATGAGCTGATTCAAGTTGAATCCGGAAAGATAAAGATCCTGACAGATGAGGGTCAGGGACATAAAGATGGAAGGTGGATTCCAGGCAAAAAGTGCAGTGTGAACAAGCCTCAGAGGCAGGAAACTGATAGCCAGAACCTAAAAGGTTGGAAGATGGGAACGAGGGCATAGGTTGGAAGAGATAAGCAAGGACAGGACATGCTGTTGTGTGACTACAGCGGTAGCAATCCCACTGTATTCTGCTCGAATGGCCCCCCTCTGTGGGGCCCTGAGAAGAGCCAGATCACAGAGAGCCTTGTATGCTTTGCTTTGGAGTTTAAGACTGTTCAGAAAGCCATGGAGAACAAATGAATCATTTTTAAGCAAAGGACAGCATGATTTCAGACTTATATTTGAAAAACTTTACACCAGCAGCAGTACAAAAGTTGAATTTGATAGAGAAAGACTCTGGACAGAGTGAGCAATTATGCGCCTATTGAAATAGTCGGGAAAGACTACCCGGGCCTGATCCAAGGCAGACATGGTGGGAACAGGGAGAAAGGGATGGTTAGAAGAGGTGTGTGGAGTGAGATTCTACTGGACTTGGTGAATGATGGTGCCAGTGGCGGGGATGGGTAACACCAGAGAGAGCTGAGAGGAAAAGACAATGAGTTTGGACCCTTAGGGACTGAGGAGGCCATGGGCCCTCCAGGTGAAACTGTCCAGGGGGAAGCTGGATCTAGACAAGAGCTCAGAGGGATACTGCTGCTTACAGTGTCCATTCTAGGGCACAGAGCAGAGTGGTAGGTGGATCCAGGGGACAGGGTGGGATTAGCCAGGGAGAGTGTGGAGGCTAGGAGGGAAGGGAAGGGGAAGGAAGGGAAAGGAAAGGAAGGGAAGGGATGAGAAGGGAGCCAAGGACCGAAAATTTGGAAACACCTACATTTTAGTGGCAGGAAGAGCCTAAAGAGCCTGCCAAGAAGACTGAGAAGGTACCGTTGGAGGCAGAAAGCAAAAACCCAGAGAGACTGGAGTCTCAGCAGCCGAGTTTAGAGAAGGATGTGATCGACAGCATCACCTGCTCTCTGGGCATCCCCATTGCACAGGATAAGTCAATTTCAATTCCAGCAGGTTCAAGCGAAGAGAGCTCAAGCACCTTGGCAGAAGCAGGATCTGCAGCCCAGTCTGACAGCAGAGCAACCCTATGTCTGTCTGTCCACCCCATTCCCTCCAAAGCCACACAGCACCAGGCAGAGACGCTTATGTGTGTCTTCTGTGCAAAGCTGAGCATGCAACCTTCAAAGAAACCGCAAAGGAGCTACTCATTTTTAAAGGAAAAAAAACACGAACTCCACGGGCATAAGGAAGACAATACGACAGGGTCGAGGAGGAGAAGTTCTGCCTCTACTGCATATTACCCTTCACATAAATAATCGACCAACTGAGCACACAGTCACTTTAAAAAAAAAGAGCAAGTGCTGGAATATTAGCTCTGTTTCCCATCTCCCACCACCCCAGAAAGCGGGGCACAAAATGTCTCCACCGTGCACATGTGTTTTCTGGCTTAAAATCTCTGGGAGTAGTTCTCTGTGGAAAGAAATGCGAAAACCCCAGGATTCAGGTGAATTCAGCCAGAGACTCACACTAAGGGGTCTTCACTCCCTGGCACGGCTGGGGGAGAGCTGGGGCAAGAGACGCCCTGCAATTTTACTGCCATGAAATTGGCTCCAGATGGAAGTGAGGAAAGGTGTTTACTCCCTGCTGGTGCCAGACACAGAGAGAACCTGAAGTACCTACCACCTTAGGTCCATAATTCCCCAGTGCTGGGCAGCAACCCTGCTGAGGGTCTGGCCAGGGCTCATGGTGATGGGTGGACCAGGGCTGTCTGTTGCTTGGAAAAGGCTATTTTGAATGTAATGACTTTCAGATGGACTGTGGGTTTGGGGAAAGCCACTGAGGCTGGGGTCTGGAAGAGAAGGGGCGGGAAAGAAAAGAGGTGTTTCCCTACACCGCAGCAGAAATGTCTCACATCTTGTCAGTACCTTCACTAGGTTTAATTTCCAGAGGCCAGCTCTGCCCTGGAACGGTAGGACTGTGGCATCCTCTGTTGTGTTCCCAGATCTCCCCAATCCCCACAAACCCATGATTCACAAGTATGTAGCTTCCTGAGAGCACAGCTCCCCTTGGGTTGACATGTGGCCAGCCTGGGGGTGGAGAAGCTGGGCAGCTGAGGACCCAGGCGGGATGCTGACTGAGAGCTTTGTGGCCACTGCAGATGGGAGGGGTTAGCTTCACCCACTCAAAGGCACCCACACACCACTGACTAGCATGGAATTGTGCTTCTCCCACCTTCTCAGTGAGACTGGCTGAGGATGCAGGCTGAGGGAATGGGTGTTCTCTGGCTTACAGTGCCCCCTAGCACTGGCCAGAGGGATAGGGCTCTGTGAGCTCTCCAAGGAGCTACCACCTGCCTATCTGAATACTGGAAAGGGGCCAGTGGGGCCGAATCAATTCCATTCATTCAACCAATACTTATTGACTTCTTTGTTACCAACACTCGATCTTTATTACTAACACCTTCTTCAAAGGGCTTACAATCCAGGAAGGTAAAAAATCACTTTATAATCAGACAAGTGGTGTGAAAGAAAGAAGCACAGGATAACATGGAAGGGGGTTGACAAAGACTGGGGATGGGAATCGTAGAAGGCTTTCTGGAGGAGGTGACATTTAAGCTGTGGTCTTAAGGCAGTAGAGAAGTTCAATGAATTTTGGAAATAAGGTATGGAGATAACAAAAGGCATATTTCCTGACCTTTTAGTGCTTATGACCCAAGAGGCAAAAAGACAGATAAACAAGTAATTACGGTGGGGCTCTATCACGGACAAGACCCTCAATCTCTCCTATGCCTTTGCCATCACAATCTTTGTTTTCAGCCTGAGTCTTGGAGGAGAGAGCAGAAAGCAGAATAGAAACTCATTGTTGATTGACAGATTGATGGACATGCTTCAGTCTTGGTCAGGTTTGATTTGTCTCAAACCTGTTTAAATGGCAAGATCTATCTTCCCTTCAGAGACATTCACCTTGCGCTTGAGATTTTTCCATGGATTCTGAGACTTTCCAGCCAGGGGGGATCTTGGAGATCACTGAGTTACATCTTTCATCCAACAAACAGGAAACCTAAGTCCAGACAGGTGAGGTGACTTGCCCACACACACAACTGCTCTGCAGCAACCTTTGGAACAAATCTCAGGTCTTCTGCTTTTTTTTTTTTTTTTTTTCACCCCAGTCTCTTTTTGTCCCCCAGAAAGAAAATTTTCATGTGTCTCTTTGCAGCAATATGTTTGAAATGTTTTCACAAGGTATTAGATAATTTAGAAAGGGAAAAGTAAACACAAAAGAGATAAACCTCTGAGGAGTACAGAGCTGTATTCATTATGATTGGCTCAGAGGTGATTATTATAACAGAGAACGATTTAGTCAGTGCAGGCAGAATTCTCTACTTCTTAGGCACTGTGCAAAGGGACTCCGAAACTCATCTATAGATCTGAAATGCAGATTCAGGACTGCGAGTGGCTGCAGAAGAGTATAAACGTTAGGTCACGTGCTGCAGCTGGGGGGACTGAGGCCCATGAGTGGGTGGGAGAGAGCCCAGGTAAGGAATCAGGCAGCCGCAGCAAAATCTTGGCTCTGCCACGAGCTAACCGTGAGACTCTGGGCAAATTCCTTCCCCTGGCTGAACCTTATTTTCCCCAACTATAAAATGAGGATGGGTAGTCTCTGAGGTCATTTTTCAGGACCTCTAATATAAGAGACTTCCATAGATTCTAGCATCCTGGAACTCGAAAGGAAGGGGGGTGGACAAGACAGATTTAGAAATTTCTTCAGTTCTTCTGGGGTTTATAAATCTATCATTGTCCTTAGCTGTCAAGAGAAAGTGGGGAGCCGATATCTTCATTCTTACCATTAGCCCCAGGCCCACTCCATCTAGCTTCTGAAGTGGCCTTGAAAAAACAATTCTTACATATCATAGGTCCATGGACACCATGACATCCAGATTGATGTCTGTGAGGTCTGCTTGCTGGAGGGCCTGACCCCAGCGGTAAGGCTCCCCTCTACAAGGATTCACGAAGCTTGCTTTCTCTTTTCCTCAACGTGAGGACTGAGCTGACCTCACATAGATGGGCAAAGGAAGTCCCCTCAGGTTAGACATTAGGGAGAATTTCCCAACTGAAAGGGAAGCTGAACTCCAAAGACACTGGCCCAGCTTAGGATAGGGAGAGAGAGGAAATAAACCAAAAGGCAATTTTATTACCTTTCAGCTTGGAAAACAATCTGTTTGCTCTCACACTTACATAATTAAGGAGCTGCCATAATCAAAAGCTTCAGATGTTTTCTATACAGAGCCTGCTGCTTGAAGTGCAGCAAAAGTTATTTCTGATACTCATATTCTCGGCAAGCCTTCCCTTGGAAAAACTACTGGTAATTTGGACAAAACATTAAAGTGAGAAGAAAAGAGAGAAGAGAAGACCTCTACACGTAAGATGCTTATCCAAAGTGGATTTGGTCTGG
The DNA here is from genome assembly GCF_003676395.1 of Aethalodelphis obliquidens. NCBI lineage: Eukaryota > Metazoa > Chordata > Mammalia > Artiodactyla > Delphinidae > Aethalodelphis > Aethalodelphis obliquidens. Next base: position 50,605,944 of record NW_020837952.1, read on the forward strand.
AAAGGCTTATAAAACCTTCCACATGACTGGCACCGTGCAGGGATAAACGAAACTCTAAAATCCGACCAAGTATGCCCTCATTCAACCTGGATCCTTGGAGTGGCATACAGAGCATCCACTGCTCAAGACTCAATGGGTTGCTGGCCACACCCATATCCATGTCTCCAGGGACCCAATTTTGCACTCTGAGGGCTAAAAAGCAGTGTGGCCAAATATCTCAGGCCCCCAAGTCTTTCTAGTGTGGTTGGGGAAATAGTACAACTAGATCCCACGAAACAAGGAGCAAAGTTCTAAAGTAAACACCGAGAGAAGGAAAGCTCTCTCTAGGTCGAGCTATAGTTAGTTAAGGTGGGAAGGGTCTTAAAAGTTGGGAAGGGGACAAGACAGAAAAATGTGGAAACTAGATTCCCTTCCCTATAGCTAAAATTTTTAAGAGGAAAAAAGGAGCTTAAAAAATGTTCTTGGAAATACCATTTCCAGTGAAATTTTCTGATTCTCCCATTCCAATGTCACTTCTCTGAGGTGTAAACAGAGGAGTTTCTGAGAAAGAGGTTGAACTTGCATTTCTGAGCAGTACTTCCTAGTCCTTATTTTGTTCCAAACTTCTAGCATTTCTATTGCCAAATCATTTAAGTCTCTTTCCAAATGGGATGAGTTGGGAGCGAAAGTGAGAGCGACCCAAGAATAGAACGATAGAAGGCTCCAGCTGCAAAAGGGCATTTGCACAGTTAAAGCAAACTGCTGCTAAAGTCCAAGAAAATAAAAGCCTCTCTTAAGGTGGGAATGAGTGAACTGAGTTCCTGGCTGGTTGCCAAGTAATGTCACTTTTCTGTGCCAGTTTCCTCATCTGGAAAGTGTGTATAATACTTGGTGTTTTTCCTATCTAAAAGGATTACTGTGAGATGTAATGAGGTGAGATATGGAAAATATAAGGCAGAATCAAGATGTTACTGAATAATAAGAGTAGTCACAGTATTAGTTATTAGCAGTTATCTATTATAGCTCATAGTCTCAGATCCTGGATAGTTCTCCAGGATCCGGTTTTACCCCAGTTTTGGATCAGTTCACCCTCAAGTTCCTTGCTGAAGGATGGAGACCTGTCTGCCCTAGGTGGAGTTACCATTTCCGCCCGCCCTTTCTACTTATTGTTTTTCAAATAGGCTCAGGGACTTCGCACTTGCTGTTCTCTCCTTCCAGACTGACACATGGCTGAGGCTTCTTGTTCACATCTCAGCCAGGATGTCACCTCCTCAGACAGACTTTTCCTTACTATCCCATAGACAGCAGCACCCTCCCCAGTCATTTCTAACCCATTACTCTGTTTTGTTTTCTTCATGGCACTATTACCTTAGAAAATCACCCTATGTACTCATGTATTTACTGATGTATTGCCTTCAAGTTCCAAGGGAGCAAAGAGTTTGTTTTGCTCATCCCAGCATCCAGAACAGTGTTTGTTGAATGACTTCACAATTTACTCTGCCTGAGCCCAGGAAACAACTTTTTATTACAGCCAGCTCCAAAAGGCAGATGGCTTCCTCGTGGATAGGAAAGTCAGGGGAGGCGACAAGGGGTGGGAGTGTATGGGGGATGGTCATCAACCTGCTTCTTTCCCTTCTGATCCTGCTCTCTCCAGAGAAGGTAGAGAGTTAGCCTTTGCCTATCCTTTCCACCAGGCGCAGTCAAGGCCTCCGGGACAGGGCCACCTCTGACCTGCCAAGGGGTTGGTGGTAGTTGATTCCGGTTTGGGTCAGAGGCGTCCAGAGGGCGGGTGGGCGTGTGGCTAGGGTGCAGGCGGGAAGGGCACGGGGGCGCCGCTCGGAGGGCCCCTCTGCCAGTGCGTCTCGGAGGCGCGTCCAGCCCACCCACTCGCGTGCCCACAGCTGCATTATTCCCTATAAGGATCTGAACGGTACGGGCGGCCCCGCCCCGTCGCCCCGCGCCCCCGGCCCCGCCCCTTTTTTGGAGGGCCGATGAGGTAATGCGGCTCTGCCATTGGTCCGAGACGGCGGGCCTCGCGCGCCCGAGAGGGGGTGCCCGGGGGACCCGCGCTATATCACTCGGCCGCCGGGCTACGGCGTAGAGCAGGCAGTGGGTGGACGCTCGGACAGCTTCTCCTCCTCCTGCTCCTCCGGCTCCTGCTCCAGCTCCCGCTGCTTCGCCCGGAGAGATTGCCCACCCGCCCAGTCGTGCGCCAGCGCCGAGGCAGCCTCGCCGCACCCCATCCCGTCCCGCTGGGCACTCGGAGGGCGGCGCGCCCGAAGCCAAAGTTGCCCCGCAAGGGAGGGCGGGTGAGCTCAGGCTGCGGCGACCCCGCCGGCGGCGCGCAAGGCAACTTTGGAGAGGCCAGCAGCGGCAGCGGCAATGACTCCCTGGCTCGGGCTCGTCGTGCTCCTGGGCAGCTGGAGTCTGGGGGACTGGGGCGCCGAGGCGTGCACATGCTCGCCCAGCCACCCCCAGGACGCCTTCTGCAACTCTGACATCGGTAAGCGCTCCCGGTGTCCCCGCCAGAGCCCCCGCGGTGCCAGCTCGCGCGCTGCAGCCCGGACTTGGGCGCTGCTCCGGGTGGCATGGCGAGCCCCGCTCCTTTTCTCGGCCTGGGCTTGGGACGAGGTGGGGATACTCAGGTTCCTGGGGCAGGGGTTCCGGCATGACCGAGGGGGGAGATGCCCTGCAGAGAAACCCACAGAGGCTGCGTGAACCCCTTGCAGCCATGCTCTTTTAGGGCGTGAGGTCCTTACCGGTCCTTTTGACATCTGGAAATTTTCCCTTTTCACTATCACAGGACAGGCTGAGGGAGAAAGGCGGGGAGAATGTTTCTAAAACTTGGAATGCCAACTAAAGTGCTGGGATGATGAATAGTTAAAAAAAGAAAGAAAGAAAGTTGCCAGCCATGTGCAGGGAAAGTTGCAGGAGAGAGAAACTTGAACTTTTCTGAGTTTTCACCATCTCCCCACTAAATTCATTCTTTTCACTGAGACCTAACCCCGCCTCACACTCCCTAGGCAAGTGCTAACTGAGCTTCTTGGACTGCCAAGTTTGGGTGGATTTAAGGGGAAAAATGAGAAGAAAGCGGTGAGGTTGACCCTCCCCAGAGGAACTGTATTTGAGAGTGTTGATAGCAAGCAGGAGGTGGCGTGTGTGAGGGATCACTTATCACATAGCTGTGAGAATTCACAGGAAGGCTATTTCTTTTCCTTGAATGTGTGTGGGGAGGGGGAGACTGAGCAGTGGAAAACAGATTTGTCACCAAAAGAAAAAAGATGCCAAGGGTCACATCATGGTGACTATTCCAAATCGGACTTAGTGTCTTGATTAGAGACTCAGTAAGAAGTAGAACCGTATCAGCGGCCTTGAGAGTGTGCCCTTGGGAGAACTTGTTTGGGAGTGTTCGGGACACTTGTGCATGGTTGGCTAGAGGTGGAGTAGCAGCTGGAAAACATCTCTCGTCTCCTTTCCAGCTCATAAGGCATGCAAGTCCAGTGGCCCTTGCTGTGTGTGTGTGTGTGTGTGTGTGTGTGTGTGTGTGTGTGTGTGTGTGTGTGTGTGTGTGTGTGTGTACACAGGCTGGGGGGTGCGGTAGGACACAGTCTAGCCACCCTCTGCCTGTGCAGATTCAGAGGTGAAGAATGGAGCGTGTGTGTTTTAAGGACAGTCATAAAGGGGAAAGAAATTTTCCACTGGGTCCTGGTGTGGGCCTCCACAAATGTGCTTGCAGGGGAGGAGGGCAGGGAGGCAGGGGCCTGGTGGGGAGAGGCGCCGCTGGTGGGCCTGGCGGGCCTAGGAGAAGCAAGGGAGGTAGCTGTGCTGAGCAGGTCAGTCCAGTCGGCAGGCACGGGCGTTTGTGTGGCCTGGGGTCACTCGTGTTAGTGGTTTCCTGGGGCCTGTGTTGTGCACCTTTCCCTCTCCCTGGGGAACCTGACTGGCCCCTGGGTTTGTGGATTGCCTGGAAGGATTCTCTGGGGCTGCCTGAGGCCTGGAAGCTTTTCTTTCTCCTCCTCTGACAGCCCTCACCCTGTGGGTGTCACTCCCGCCTGAGTAACGCTGGGAGCTGCTGGTGGTGGCAGCGGGCTCTGGTCTTGCTCAGGGAAGAGCACATAGTTGGGGCCCGGAGCCAGCTGGAGTCAGGGCGTCGTCCCCGCTTGACAATGGCTTGGGTGTGTTCCCTTGGATTTTGGTGTGTGGGGAGAGGGAGACCTCATGCCTCCCCCTTGCTCTTGGCTTTTGGGTTTCCACCCTGGAAGTTTACCAGGGAAGAGAGGAAACAGGAGCAAGGGGACCGCTTCCAGGGGGGCCACTGCCTGACTCTGTTCACTGCTAAGGTTTCCTGCTGTGTGTCTGGGCTAATACAGAAAGTTTCTTGTAATTTCTCTGGATTTATTTAAGAAATCCTCCCACATCCCCCTCCTCAGTAGACTGCCCAGAGAAAAGCAAAGTTACCAGGAAGTACCCAAAGACAAGAACATTATGGTAGCAAAAATAAAAAAGAAACAAAAAAACTTCGATACTGCTGGCACTGATCCAAAACTGTTCTGCCTCAGTTTGGTGCACTGCACTAGTGGCAGGGATGAGATAATGCTTTTAAAAATGGGAGGTGTGGATGTGGGCTGCCGGCTTGTTGACCTCTGCTGCCTTACAGTCCCCTGCTGGCATCCAGTAGGTGGCTCCCAGTATTCCTAGCTCACAGCCCTTCTGGTTTCCAGTCTGTCTGGGTTGATGTCGGCCTGTTCTCTCCCTGAAGGAAATGTGTAGACGTTTCCATTCCCCTTGACCCCTACAACCCCACCAATCAATACTGTAGTCCATGAAAAATGCTTATGCCAGCCCACCAGCTTCCTCTTCCAGGACCTTCCTGGCTCTTTTCTCTTCGTGGCCGGGTGCCATGTTGCTGGGTGAAGGCCCTCTCTAAGGAATCCCCTATGGCCTTCCCTCTCCTTTCTCCTCATCCACAGGTGTCTCTTTTTGCCTTTCTCCCCCAAAGCCCTGGGGATTGGCATTGCCTTCTGGATGAGGAGGAGTTAAAAGGTGTTGCTATGGCAACTCCAGGCCTTGCACCCTAGCGAAGCGTTTAGAAGAATAAACTACATGCGGGCTTATAAAACATACTGTGACAGAAAGAAAAGGACTTGGCAGCAGCTACGATGTCTGCAGCCCCCTCCCCACCAGTCGTTGCCCCTGAAACTCTTGACAAAACCTTGACTCTGGAGGAGGGAAGGGGGGGGACTAGGAATGAAGAAGGCAGTCTTGGCCTGCTTTCTGCTCCACAGCTCTGTCCAGCTAAGGAAGGGGTGGGCAGTACCAAGAGCCTTCTGAAAATTGGGGTGTGTGTGCCCGTGCCTGCGTGCGTGTGTCTGTGTGGTTTCTGCAGGGGGCGGGAGCAGTAGAGAGAGAGAACTTTGCTTCAGAATGCCAAGCTCTCCTTTGCACAGAAGCATGGGGCTGTGCGATAGAGTGCTGGGGGCCTGCCCCCTGAGCCTGAGCCTGTTGGGAATTCGAGAGTGGGGCTCAGCTTGGGGGCCCACTGCCAGCTCTGGAGGATGGTCTCTGGATGTCTTCGAATTGTTTTGACAGGGACCAGTGCCAGCAGATTCTTTTGGTATCAGATCTGAGGTTGTGGTTTTAGCAAAGAAGCCATTTTCAAAGAAGCCTGATCTATTCTCTCACTCACAAACACGCAATTACACTTTACACTGGGCTTTGTGACTTAAGGAAAATAAAAAGGATCAGACTTCAGAGAGGAGCCAGTCACTTGGGGAGCGGACCCAGGCTGTCGACATCTTAGTAACTCTGGAAAGAGGAGAGCTGCTGTTTGTAGAAGGAGGGAAGGGACATCTCGCAGACTCCCACTAGGTTCAAGCACTTCCCAGATCCCGTGTCTTTCATCAACCCAGCAGCTTCAAGAGTAGGTATTACACCTATTTTTTTCAAAGGAAAACACTGAGTCTGAGAGGGACTTTGCTTGCTCAAGGTCACCCAGTTACTGTATGGTAAGGCTAAAGCCATTCTTAGTTACGCCATTCTTCCAAAACTTTTCAACTTTCAATTACCCTTGATATTCTAAGGCAGACGACGCTTCCTAGGACCAGGATGAAATGGAGAGTTAACATTTGAAGAATGCCTTACTTATCTATTTGGGGAATTTTCCTTAGAAATATGAAGACAGCCAAAATGGCCAGAGGTTTTAGTTAAACATCATCTTATGGGACTGAGAACTAATTACCATCGTCCTCATCATATTAGGGTATAAATACAGAAAATTAAAGGAAAATTTCTAATGTTCTTTGGCTATTAGAACTGGAAGAGACCCTCAAAACCACCAAGACAAAGTAAAAAAAAGACTCGATTTGTCTCACTGAGGCCCAGGAAAAAGCAAAGCTAATGGGGACAAGAGATCTTGGCCTTCAATACTCTTACCCTTCCGGGTGGGGATGAATGGGGGCCTCCCAGGGTGAGGTGCCCAGTCTATGCAGACTCCTAGTATGATGGGAGGAAAACCAGAGAGAGTCAGGAGACTGGGTGCTGGGCTGGCTGGAGAAGGTGCCCCTCCCACAGTTGTGTCCCTTTCACAGTCCCTGGATAGATAAGGCTAGAAAAGTGGCCACAAAAGTGGCTTGGGTGGAGGGACTTTTGTTTGTTTTGCAGGAACAGCAGGGACCATTCAGCTCCACTGCTGAATGGCACATTCCAAAAGGTTCATTAATTAAAAACAAAAACAACAACACAATTCTCCATTGCATTTAGCTTTTACCATTCCAGCCAGTATGGACAAGGAGGCCCTTTCTTCTAGCCTTTGTCATAGTCAACTCCTGGGTGGCCTGGAGAGGCCGTGTGCGGTGGTAGAAAGGCTGTGGCATGGGCAGAGCTGGGCTTAAATCCTTCCTCTGGGGCTTGTTGGCTGTATGCACTTAAGCATGTTACTGGGCATCTTTAAGCTTTAGTCTCTTCATTTATAAAAGGGGAATAATAATCTGTACGTCCTCGGACCTTTAATTTTTATCCACATTTTAAAAATTACAAGGATAGTATGGATACATTCTATGACTATGTGTGTGTGTATCTGTGTGTACATCGATATCCATCCATCTATCCATCCACCCATCATCCATCCACCCATATCTATCTATCTATCTATCTATCATCTATCTAAAATCAGATAAGGGTGAATGAAGTCCTTTTTGATCACTTCCTCTAATTCTACTCACTTCCCTATGCATTTACATACATAGGTACTCATAGAAATTTTTTTTTTTTTTGCGGTACGCGGGCCTCTCACTGTTGTGGCCTCTCCTGCTGCGGAGCACAGGCTCCGGATGCGCAGGCTCAGCGGCCATGGCTCACGGGCCCAGCCGCTCCGCGGCATGTGGGATCCTCCTGGACTGAGGCACGAACCCGTGTCCCCTGCAGCAGCAGGCGGACTCTCAACCACTGCGCCACCAGGGAAGCCCCTCATAGAAAATTTATAGTAGCTTTTTCCCTTGGAAACATGAGTGGTAGAACACTATAAATAGTGGAATACCAATATAGCATTCTACTGTTTTTCAATGAACAATGTGTTAGGTTGTTCTCAGTTAATATACATATAGATCTACTACATTTTTTTTAATGTATAGAATTCCATAGGGTTATACATTTTAAAAACTAATTATGGAGTGATTACTACGTGCCAGGCACCATTCTAAATAATTAACATGAATTAACTCATTTAATTCTCTCAAAAGTCATATGAGGCAGGTATGCTACTGTTGTCTCCATTTTACAGATGAGGAAATTGAGGCTTAGAAAAATTAGGTAACTTGTTCAAGGTTGCTGCAGAGCCTGTATTTAAACCCCTGCAGCCTGGCTCTAAAATATAATCAACTACTATACTATATATTACATTACATTATGTATCATATTATATATTGTTATATACTATTTTATTACTATAATAATATAATAGCCCTACAGGTATAGGTATATATTTATTTAGCCATTCCCCTACCGGTAGATATTTAGGTTTCTAACAGCTTTTCATCCTCACAAAGAGCACTACAGCAAGTAGTCATCGTACAATCCTCTTGTTCGTATGCATGGATATTTCTCTATGGCAAACATACAATTTGGAATTATTGGACATAAAGTATGTGTGAACAGTTCCTGACAATTTGCCGTCCAGAACGGCTGTGTAACACAGTTCTTTTCAGATATGCAACATGCAGAGATGGAGGAACTACTACAGCCCTGTGCTGGAGATACTTTCATGCTTCTTTCAAATGGGAAAACAATTTATGAATTTTATTGACTTTCTGAGTTTTTTTTCCCTTTTTGCTTGTCCCTTTATCCCTTTGACAGGGAGCAATATTAAGGCTACTTAGACCAAGTTGATGGGAGTATTTTTGTAGGGAGAATGGGGCTTACTTACGTGCCAGGAAAGCCATGGCCTTTGACTTGTTGCAGTTTTGTATTAATTCAGTTGCAGATGGTTTTATTTTTATTTTGCTCTAATACGAAGCAATGGGCCTTTCATTACACTAAGCTGCTTGACTTCAGGATTTGACATGAACCCAGGTTCGTGTTTTGAAGACATCTGTGCTGTGCACAGGGTCTTATTTGCTGGCTCAAAGATGTCCCCTAGTTGAATAGGCCTGGCCAGGCTCATGGTGGCAGCAAGGGGACTCATCCCTTTGTCCCCCTTCTCCCCTTGTCATTCAATTTGGATGGCGCTTGGATGAGAGTGGTGGGATGGCCATAGGATGGAGATGGACAGTGGAGAGGGGGCAGGGTGGGTCCTGGCCAAGAAAAGATGCTGGAGTCTCATCTTGATGGGAGCTAGAAGGGCTAGTTTAAGAGAGAATGTCACTGTTGTGATTAAAATCTTTCAGTTGACTCTTGGGATAAAGTGTCATAAAATGGCTCCAACAATGGCCAGTCTGGCCCCTGCCTACCTTTGTCATCATCACTGGCCCTTCTAGCTCCAGCTGTTCCCATTCTCTCTCTGGGTCTTGGCCCATGCCCTCCCCTCAATTTTGAATACCCCTTGTTAACTTCTTATTCTCCACATCTCACTTGGTCCCTTTTCCCTGCCCACTTCCTGGCACTGGTGCAGAATAATCACACCTTGACCAAATTTTAAACATGTCGAAAAACACCACCTTTAGGCAAACACAATTCTTCAGACCTGCTTGGGAAATTCCCAGAGGGGGTTATTCTTGGGTTGACCTAAGGGCTGTGTACTACCCAGAGGGATGCATCTAACCCTCCTAAGAGAGGAGGCATCTGCTATGTTCTCTGCATTACTTGATAAGTCCAGCCCCACCTTCTGGACATAATACGCCACCACCCTCCCAAAGAAAAATCTCCTTTTTGGCATATCAGTAATCCTACCAGGTGGAGACTGCCCACCCCAGCTGCCTGGTGAGGCCAGAGAGGTGAAATCACTCACCCAAGATCACACCACTAAGAAACAGATGAACCAGAACCTACATTTGCTTAGTCTACCTCCAAATCTGTGTCCAAATCAGTATAGACTAAGAGCTAGGACTCTTTGGATTTGAGAAGATGCTACTCCTTTTGTAACTTCCCCACATTGGTTTTCTGATTCCCTGCTGTTGGGGTTCTCCTCCATATGCTTCTCTTTGATTTTCTTCCATAGCCAGCCTCTGCAGCCCCTGCCTCCCCTGCCACCCCCGGGTTTATTACAGTACAGCCCTAACAAAACCAAGCCTCGCACCCTATGTCGAATTCCTAACCAAGTACTCTTTCCACTTAATCAGCAGTTCACAGCCTTTTCAACACCACGGACTATTTTTATTAATTTTCCTTCAATGGATTTCATGTTTGGAAAATCACAACTTCATGTCTTGGGTGTTGATTATTTTTCCACTACAAAAACCAGTTAAACTATGTGTGTCACTGCTGACCATAGCCAGTCATTATTCTGATATAATCAGCTAATACAGTTAACTGCAGCCCAAAGCAAAGAAACTTGGTGTTTGCCTAAGCCTGGGAAGCATTCTTATGGGTTATTGGATGATGGCAGTGTATGATTTGGGCTGGTTCACTGAGGTGCTGAAAAGAGCTCACGGACCCCTTGTAGACTGCTGTTCTTCACCCTCTGGGAATGGCTCTTTTCTTTAACACCAGTTTGCCACCTCTCCTCCTGTGGGCAGGTCCACACATCTCCCACCCTTGCCGATTTCTAGGTTGCCCACAGCACTGAGAACAGGGCTGGTGGAGGTGGGGGGTAGCCGATGTGTCCTGCTTGAGTTGCCTAGCCATTCAGAGCGGGTGACATGGGCTCCTCCTGTTGATCTGTTTTTCTGTGTTAATCTCTGACAGGCTGGAGCCGATGAGTACTGACTCTAGCTAAAGGAACTCACTAAATAGCGTTTGACAGGAGGTCACAAGGTGTCTATCCCAGCCGCAGTGGAACTAAGAGGCCTTTTTACTTGGTTGCTAAAAAACTAGTGTCTAGAGGAGGGGAGGGGGCCAGGACAACTTTTCCTGATGCCTTTAGAAGCCATCTGCGAGGCTGGAGTGGTCCGGCTGCCACAGAAGTGACGGTCCATGCTGCCCAACACCCAGTTATGATTTATGTTCACGTAAAGCCTGTCACCTAATGGTGGCATCCACGGTGCAGGGAGTAGAGACCTTAAGTATTCCCAGGCCTGCAGCCACCTGCTTTTTGTGGGGGTGGGGAAGGGAAGGAAAGCGGAAAGGTTGGCTTCAGAGAGCCCAAGGGAAAGTCTAGCGGGTAGAAAAATAGAGTCCTTGGATGACAGAGGGTGGGGAGGGTGGGGAGAGGGGAAATCCAGAGCAGACCAGGTTCCATTCCGGAACCTGAGACTTTGAATATTAGTTGGCAGTTATTTATCCCCACCCACCCCCGGCCATCTTTGAACCCTCTCAGAATGAGGGCGCCGGGCACCAAGTAGCTCAGTTGCCTGCAGAGAAGCACTGTTCATTCAGAAATCTCAGAGCTCTTGCAATCCCCAGGTTAGAGCGTGGGGAAGGTGAGCCTCGTAACCTGGGTCAGGCTTCATGAGGATGTGGTTTCGTGACGTGAAGGCTCATGGTGTTTGGCTAAGGTGCTTGCAGTTCATGAATTAGGACGGATCTCCTTTTGATTTAGACCTGATCATCATGAATGGACTCATAGCCTTTGAGATTTGGAAACACAGTACCTGTTGTGAGCTCTGCTGCTCACCTAGTGTGGTTAAGTTCTCTGGCCTCAGTTTCCTCATTGGCAAAATAGGGGGAATAATAGTATGTACCACACTGGGTTGGTGATTAAGTGAAAAAATTCAGGGAAAATGTTTAGTACAGAATCTGCCACATACCAAAAGCTCAACAGATGTTAGCTTTTAGTAGTAGTGTTGTTATATTATGTGGCAAAGGGGGCATTCTCACTTTATTACTGGTGAGGAAAATGGGGCTCTGAGAGAAGACAGGATGTTTTCCAGGGTCACATACAGAGAGCTGCGTTTCAAAATCACAGCTTGAGACCCCGTCCCACCCAAGTCTAATGTTTTTCCACTTTGTCCCACTGCCTCCCACAGGACAGAAAAGTGAAGTTCCTGCTCTATATTTTCACGATTCTCCACATTTTAGAGTCTTAAGTCTACTTGATCTTATTTGATTATCACAACATTCCCACTGAGGAAAGCAGGACAGTGAGGGGTCATCGTTCCCATTTAACAGGGGTGGACAGTGAGAATTAGTGTGGTTCAGGAGCTCGGCCACACAGCTGATACATGGAATTGGGATTGGAACCAACTTCTTTCAAGGCCAAGTCCTTCACTCTTTTCCAGGGTCAGGTGCCTCCCATCCCTCTTCAGACTGCTTCAGCACGTTTGCCTCTGGTAGTCACAGGGGGAAGATGCTGGGGTAGTCAATGGGAGGGCCTGGGAAAGGGTGATATTGAACTTGAATATCAAGTCCATAGCCCCCTCCCCATCTAACCCAGGGTTGGGAGATGTGCAGTGTCCAGGAGTGAGCACTGGCTGGGAGTCAGGACACCTGGGGTCTAGCTCTAGGTCTCCTCCTGATTCTAGGATCACCTTGGTGACGTCAGCCTCCCTGGATTTCAGGCTCCCATCTGTGACACAGCAGGACTGGCCTATGTGGTGTGTGTGCACTTGCTCCCCACCTGTATTTATGGTGACTGATATTTTCCTGAATGCCTACTATGCGTCAGGTATTTCTGGCTCTAAGTTCCTTTGGAAGGGGCTCTCTCTCTGAATAATCGAGCACCTAAATCCATCAACAACACCTTTTAGGAGGTAAGTTCTTTAGAAATGTGGTCTATAAAGACAAGAGCTAGGATCTCTGTGGTTATGAAAGCAGATGAGGGCTTCGTCTGAACAAAACCGCTAATGAGCCGATGTACTTTATCAGATGACATATTTGACCACCAGACTTCCTGCTGAAGCAGAGCTGATGTGCCAAACACATAGCAAACTTGCAGACCTAACTGATGGCTAGAATTAAAAATCCAGGTCACTTCAGTGTCTGTCATTGATCACTGGAGGGCTTGGTAAAAATTCTTTTGAACCCCATTAACACCACTACTGAAGCTGACAGAGAAGAGGTGGGACTGAGACTCAGTGCTCATGGGAACAAGGCCTTCCTGATCCATGGTCTACCGGAGCAGCCCCTTGCTCCAGAAAATTTGATTCACGGCTTGGCTCAAACATCCCTATCTGAGAAAACTCCCCTCATGGAAGACTGGCTCGTATAAAGACCTGTGATTAAGATGTGTGTCATCTGATGGAACCTTTGTTTAAATGGATGAGGAGGGGGTTTGGAAGACCCTGATCAAACATGTGCCCTATTGAGCAACTGCAGTGCACTCCCTTCTCCAACAATAGGACAGGGACCCCCAAAGATCTTGCGACTGTGGCTTCCTGATAGAAATACCCAGCAGAAGGACTGAGAGATGTGAGAGAACCCTAACAACATCCAGGTTGTTCTCTGGGATGCAGTTCTGAACAAATGGGTGTGGGTGTGGATTCCAGTTCATTCCTGATTGCTTCTCGTTTGGCGTGGGTTTCCTCAGCTCTCATCTAGGTCAGATCATAAACCAAATGCCTACAGAGGCCAGTCATTGGAAGCTGCATGTCTGCATGTTAAACATATTGAATTATTACTCACGTCTACCAAAAAACATGTTTCCCCACTCTCTTTTTTTCCCACTTTGGAGTAATGAATGGGTACTAAAAATTATTTCTTTATTATACGACAAACAACAAAACAGTGGGCAAATATGATGAAATTAGCGAATTATCTTTGGCTTTGGAATTGGGGGGAGTGATAGAGAATGGTGACGACTATGGAGAACTGAATAGTTCATGTCCCTTCAGAAGGGCACAGCTGCTGTCCAGCTCCAATCTATCAGAATGTGAGTCCAGTGCTGCCAGATTTCCAGTCTCTTAGGACAAGCTAGAAATCCAAGATTTTAACGTGAAATCTGATTTTTAAATGCTGGCACAATTAAAAAGAAACACACACACGTACACACGCGTGAGCCAAACAAAACATGTCCCTGGGCCAGCTGCAGCCCTATGGATCACCAACTTTGTGACCTTGAGTCCAGATAATCTCTTGAATTTCCTTTGGGTTGTAGGATCTCTGAGTGAATAAGACCAACTGCTTTCTCAGGCAAAATGATGTACCTGTCCTCTGTGTCCCCAGAGAACACTGCTCATGCACTTGTTATCACACTTTCTGTGCTTTCTAAGGTGGTTAAGAGCACAGGTCCTAGAGTTAGACTGCCTGGTTCAAACCTTGGCTCCATTAATTGATAGCTTTATGATCCTGGACAAGTCAATCCTTCTCAGCCTCCTTTTGCTTATCTGTAAAATGGAGGATGCCATAATAGGACTCCTAGGCTCCTAGGGTGGTAGGAGAGTTCATGGAGATGATGGGAGTCACCAGCTTGGCCCACTGCCTGGCATGTAGTGAGAGCTTGATAAACATTAGCCATCATATTATTACCACTTGGTGCCTCCCCCTAGATGGTGAGCCAGCTGGAGTACAGGGAGTCACACACTACTCTCCATCCATTGCCCAGTGCATAGTAGGCATGCAATGAAAGTATCCTGAATGATGGGCTTCCCTGGTAGCTCAATGGTTAAGAATCCACCTGCCAATGCAGGGGACACGGGTTCGAGCCCTGGTCCGGGACAATCCCACATGCCGTGGAGCAACTAAGCCCGTGCACCACAACTACTGAGCCTGCGCTCTAGAGCCCACGAGCCACAACTACTGAGCCTGTGCGCCACAACTACTGTAGCCCGCGCGCCTAGACCCATGCCCCGCAACAAGAGAAGCCACCACAATGAGAAGCCCGCGCACCGCCATGAAGAGCAGCCCCCTCTCGCCACAACTAGAGAACGCCCGTGCACAGCAATAAAGACCCAAAGCAGTCAAAAAAATAAATTAAAAAAAAAAAAAGTATCTTGAATGAATGAGGGCATTCGAGGAAGAGAGCCTTCCAGCCTTTCCAGGCAATGGTGCACTTAGCTTGCGTGTGTGTCAAAGAGAGAGAGAGACAAAAGGAAAACCAATTTTGACATGCTGGGCACAACCAGCTCAATGAAAAAACGCTGTTCTAAGCTGCTAAGATAGCAGATAGTGTGCTAAACAGTGGCGGTTGTCTTGGGAAATACAACCGAAGCTATTGCCCATCCTTTTCCAAATAGAGAAGGGATGAGACGTCTGGGAAACCAAAGTGCAGATGTTGAACCTTGGGTGCTTACATCATGGGAGCTTTGGCAGCTTGACGGATTTTATTTATTCAGGGCCCCTTTAAGCCAGAGGAGATTCCTAGAGGCTCTTAAAATTTAATGCCCCACCTGGACAGTTAACATCTGTGTTTTATTTTGTTTAAAAAAGTTAACTCCAAATAGTTCAAATTCCTTTGGTATTCCTGAGAGAAGAGTTTCTTACTGGGCAACGCACAAGCAGGGATGTGGAAAGGGTAAGGCTAGACCCGCACCTTCTGGGAGAAATAATACTGCGTGCCTCAAACGTGGGCCATGTATGTAATTTTAAATTTTCTTGTAGCCGCTTTTGAAAAAAGGAAAAAAAAACCCATGACGTTAATTTTAATACTGTTCTTAATCCGATATTCCAAAATATTATCTTTCCAACATGTCATCAATTTAAAACATTATTAATGGGGTTTCAATTTTTTAAGTTTTTGAAATCCAATATGTATTTTACACTCATAGCACATCTCAGATTGGACTAGTCACAGTTCAAGTGCTTAATATCCACCTGTGGTTAATGGCCACCTCATTAATAGGACAGTGCAAGTCAAGACAGGATATGTGAATGCAAGCCATCTTTTTTCTCTCCTTTTTTTATGAGCTGTGCACAGAGATGTGGGGAAACTGGAGGTACACTGGGGCTACTGACTCAGCTTTGCTACAAGTGACTTTCAGGCCACAGGTCCCTGTGTTGTGATACTGTAGAAGCCATCTGACTCCTACTCTCACTTGACAAATGGGGAACTGAGATCCAGAAAGGTAGAGGAGGTTGGCATAAGAGATAGAGCTGGAAATAGAAAAACAGTACTATTTGATGATATCTAACATTTATTAAATCATTTTTATATTCTAAGACCTTTTCATGCATTATCTCCTTAAACTCTCATAACCACCCAATGAGAAGGCAGTGTTATTTCCGTTTTGCAGATGAAATGATCTCGGTTTAGAGGAATTAAATATTAAAGTGGCTAATATTTATTGACAGCTGTTCTAAGAACTTTATATACATATTATATTAATTCTACTATTTAATATAAACTTTCATATTAGGAATTATTATTATTATCATGATCACCATCATTCCACTTTACAGATGGGAAAACTGAGGCTGAGAGAGGCTACGTAACTTGCCTAAAATGCCGCTAGTATGGTGGGGTCAAGATTTGAGCCCAGCCTGCCTGACTCCAGAGTCTGAGCTCTTAATCACAACTTATGCCCAAGGTCACCCAGCCACACAATGGCACAGCTAGTATTTGAGTTGGGATGTCTGTTCCCTGGTTCATGGTCTTTCTTTACCATCGCACTGTACTGCCTGGATCACAACCCTGTTGATTCCTAGCACTTTCTGCCTCACTCTGCTGCCCGTAATGACCAGAACAGGAAGGCTCTGGACTCCAGCACTGATTGAAGGGTCCAGGCAAAATATGCACATCTCCTCTGGCTTGGCTGATCCCAGGCTGCTCTAGCCCACGAAGGCCAAATTCCTGGCCCAGTGGAGGAGGGTGGGAAG
Organism: Aethalodelphis obliquidens; assembly: GCF_003676395.1. Taxonomy (NCBI): domain Eukaryota; kingdom Metazoa; phylum Chordata; class Mammalia; order Artiodactyla; family Delphinidae; genus Aethalodelphis; species Aethalodelphis obliquidens. The sequence goes on from NW_020837952.1 coordinate 50,622,201, forward strand.
AACACTTGTCCTTTCTGCCTTCCCAGTTGGGCGAGGTCAGTGTACCAGGTTGGAAAGTGGTATGTGCCTAATTGCAGGGAGGAGGCTGAGAGGATTAACACTCTTTAAATAGACATCAGGAAACTAAGAATAACTTTGCTGCCTGGAAATTGATGGGTATTCCTGACCACAGGCCATCCCACTTAGTAGGTGCTCAATAAATGTGGTGAACTACAGGAATAAACAAATACTGAAAATGGGTCATTGGGAGAGCCCTTAGCCAGTAAGACTCTGTGCTCTGTATAAAAAGAAATTTAGACTGAGGTTATTTGAGTCTTCCTGCAGTCTGGAGACCTCTGTTACCTTTACTTGTCTACTTTTGTAGTCTTGAGGCCAATGTCATTTTGGCCAGGAGAACAGCAGGTGGTTAGAACGCCAAGGAAAGACAAGTTTTCCCCTTATTTCTGGCTTGTTGCCTGCTATCCCACCAGGCTGGAAAGATGGGCATTACTTCCTTTTGTCCTATTATCAAGATTTTTCCCTAGAGTACTTTGCAGATTCCAGTCCCTTGGAGCCTTAAAGTGGGAACCTCCAAGTTTGCCATCAGACCTGGATCTATCCTTTAACACGGAACTCCTGGGTCCTTACTGAAGGTTCCCTCATTGTCTGGCTCCAAAGAATTGAGGCTGCCTTCATGGCAGAAATTCATCACTACCACCTCTTATAATTTATCAGGTGAGCTGTGAGGATAGGGGCAGGGAAGATTTCCTCGGATGCTGGGAAAGCCTAAAGCAGTGTTTCCCAGGGCGTGGTTCTCCACACACCGTCGTAAGAAATGTTCTTTCAGCCAGCACATTTAGGAAAGCTGTTTACTGTATTCTCCCTTGGAGATGCACAATGACCATAAGCAGGGTAAAGGCTCTGAGAAGTCCTGCTGCATGGTAACCTGTTTAGCTCTGCTTAATCCAGTGTTTCCTAAACATATCTAATCCAGGAACCAATTTTTCCCAAGAAGCACCTATGAACCCCATTGGTGAGACACTGCCCAGCTGAGGATTCTGAAAACCACTTTCGCCCACTTGCCTGCCCTGTGATTGTGGAGTAGGGAAGGAGATAGTAAGAAATATCATCTACGTTGCATAGGGAAGTTGCTCATCTAGGCTTGCCAAACAGAAATGGCTGCATCAGTGTGAGTGGGCACCTTATAGGGGCTGGAAGAGAAAGGAGGAGTGACCCTCAAGGCCAAACACTGGCCAGATTTAATGTTCCTCCTCTGCCCCGACTTGTTTTATAACCTTAGTTGGCCCAGTTCTGGGCATGCATCAGATTTGTAAACCCTAGTATCTTGCTTTACCATTAGGGGCTTGACGGAAGGAAAACGTGGCCACGTGAGATATTTATGACTTGAAGGTCTGGGGCACAAGTACTGTGGAGAGGTCATGAGCAGCAGGGGAGACATACCTGTGTGTCCCCACGCCTGGTCCCCAGGTGGTCTTAGCCTGAGCTCTCACCTCTCTGATCTATACTGCTCTTAGATGAGCATCAAACCATTTTACAGACAGCAGCCTCTTTGACATTCTGATTAAAGCTATACATACACATTTCTAGAGGTTCAGAAGAAACCTTGCTGAAGACCATCTATAATCATCCCTCCATTCGCCCAATTCAGAACACTTGTCTAGAGAATCACTGAGTTGGTGATGGTGTGTTAAAACAACAAAAAGAATAACCTAACAATGTGAAATTGTCTGAAAGTTAGTGGCTCTGTACATTCAGTGGTTGCTTAGAATGTTTTGGTGAATGAATGGATTGGATATTTTGCCTCAGTTCACACAGGATTTGAGGTGGTCAACTAGGGATTCCATTTCATGGTTTGTGGCTCTGGGCAAAGCAAGGACGGACACTTCCAGCCTTTACAATGAATCCAGTATGTTCACACTGGTACCCAAAGAGTCTTAACTAGCCAAGGTCCTGGGGGGCAGCATGGGGTGTAGAAAAATGGGCCAGTGCCCCCAAATGATAGAGCCCCAGGCCTGACTCTCTTCCCTCTGGCTGTGTGATTCTAGGCGAGTCACCTCCCCTTTGGGCGCCCTTGATAAAGTTAATGAGAAGTCGTCTTGGGCCCTAAGCATTGAGCATTCCGACCCCAGCTTTCCAAGTATTTAAATGGGAGAGGAAAGAGCAGGATGGGGCTAGCAGAGGTAAAAGACTGGGTGTTTGCTCACCCCGTCCCCAGGGCTGGGCCCCCAGCTCTTGCACCATTAGCTCCTGTCACAAGGCCCACATGACTGTGGCCAGACTGAGGAAAAGCCTGAGGATGACTCAGTTTCCACCTGGGCCTGGGGAAGGGGACAGGGCTGGCAAGAGAGCAGCAGATAGGGCTCTGGGGCCAGGAGGAATGTGGGCTGGGGAGGAATTCCCTGTCCTGGGGCTCTGATTCCACAGGCCAGGCAGGCAGTGGATTCCCAGCCAGTGGGGTCACTTGGCCCCTGCCACTCCTCCTTGCCCCCTCCTTCATAATTTCCTATTTCCTGCCCCCTTCTCCTCTGACATGTTATAAATAACCTCTGAGGCTGGCCTCTGGGTTTAAGCATAGGTGAGCTGGAGGAAAGTGGAGGGCACAAAGGTGGAGCTGCGTCCTGCACTTGCCCAGGGGGTCACAGGGTTTCAGGTTGCTCAGGGGAATTTTGTTTCCTTGTTTTTTCCACTAGGGAGAGAGGCAGTGAAAGAGGAAATAATCTGTGTTGGCTTGAGGAGGCTTGGCCTCCCTTGGGACAGTGCTGGGTTCTATGCCTGCAAGGAGCTGCCGCTCTGCTGCCTGCAGATCCCAGGGCCATGGGGCTGAGAGGCCTAGAGAGAAGGCATCTCAGAATACTCAGAGGGTGGGCGCCATGTCGGCAGGACCTGTGGCTTCCTTCCCAAGCCCCGCCTGGTTCCGTGTGGGAGGCTGCACAGGCAAAAGGCTGTGTGTCAATCTCCTTCTTCTTTGACTGCCAGCCATGTCATTCATTAAGACCATCAGACATGGGCCTCAATCACCATCACCTCAGTCTGGCTGCCTCGGCCCGGCTGAGTACATGGCTTCCACGACTGTGTAAAGGTCCCGCAAGCATGTCTGCTATGGACACATTCATTCCTTGAGCAAAGATTTATTGAGCGTCTGTGTTCCAGGCACCGGACAAGGTGCTGAGGCCACTGGCCATGGCCCCTACCCTCAAGGCCACGGCTCAGCCTGGCCCTCTTTTGGCTATGGCTCTGCCCTCTCTCCTCCATAATTACAGCTTGGACAGGTGAATACCTACAGGAAGCACACTCAAGGGCCCCCTTTCACACCTCATCTTTTGTTTTCAAAGGTTCAGAAAACAGAAAAGGGGGATTCTGAAGTGGCCAGTGTATTAAATTCCTTGCAGCCCACTCACTGCCTGACTTCCTCTTCTGCCCACGGGCCCACAGAAGTTCTTACAATCATGATGTGATGGTTTTCTGTGGTACCCATCCTACCACATGGCTTCCTTGGAAACCCATTTTTCATTTTTTTCTGGAGCCCAAGAGCATTGGGACCTTCTTCTGTGTGATGTGTGGCTTAGGCTGTCAACGTCTAGAGGGGGTGCCTTTTTCTGATTCACATGAAGGCCAATATAGGTATCACTCTTGGTTTGGCAACGGCAGTGAGTCAGACCTCTTGCTTGGCCAGGCCCTCTCTGAGGCTAGCTCTGTATCCAAGACAATCCTCATTCCTTCTGGACATGACCATGGGTCATTCCCAGCATTCTCTTCTTTTTCTACCATGGGGTGTGTGTGTGTCTGTGTGTGTGTGTGTTGTCCCTGCTCTGCCTTCTACCCATTCTACTGCAGCTCCTGGCACCACCTGGGGACCTGGAAAAGCTAAGCCTGGGGACAAGGCCTGGAATCAGGAACGAATAGGCACCCATCTCATTGGCATTTTTTTAAACCTCATTTAGGGTGAGGGGCAGTTTTCAGAGTCAGACTGATATTTTTCCTGACTCATGTTTCAATGGAACATCTTGATTCTGCAACATGCTTGCAGAGATGGGCACAGACCCTGGAGAATTCAAGTCCTGGCATCACCAGGACCTGGTTACTTCCAGATGCCAGGAAGCACCACAGGGAGGCGGGGAGGGGTTGGGGATCTGGGATACATTCTGGGGTAGAGAATCACAGAAGCTCACTCATACCTATTTGTAATCCAAGTCTATAGATGTTGGTTCTTGGAAGGAAGAAAGGAGACTTACTGGACAAGAAGTACTGTGTGAATGATACAGAGGCTGAGCAGGTTTTGCCAGACATTGCCAATTAATTCTCTCACTGCTTATTTTATAGATGCTAAAAGTTAGGGAGAGATGTGTTAATCAGCTTCGAGGCCCCTGAGCCAAACATGACCAATCTGAGAAATCCAGGTGACTTCATGTTTTTCCATCTCTCAGACCTGCACTAGAGAATATTTCTGGGCCTGAAGAATCCTTCTCTAGGTCTGATTGGAGAGACAGTGGAGGGTGTTAGAAAGAGATGGAACGCAGAGTAAAACAGACTTGAGGTTGAATCTCAGCTCTGTCTTTTACTCATGGGGTAAGTCTGACTAAAATGTTGTAAATTCTGAGCCTGTTTCCCCACCTGCAGATGGGAAAGATCTCATTTGTAATGCAGGGCTGATGGGAAGATGGGTGAGATATGCTAGGGGCTCTCAACGAATGTTGAACTGAAGCTGGATTGAAAACCAATGAACCAAAGTCTTTTACTTTCCAGTGAAGATCTGCTCTCTCTCTGTCTCTTGCTAACAACTAAGATGTCATCAGTGCTATGATAATAAAAACAGAAGCCAAGAAAACGTTGGTATGGCTCTTCATGGAAGTAGAGTTTATATAAAAATGAATATATTGGAGAGACCAAAGAAAGGTAAATGACTTTGAATGGAGGAAGGATGGCTGGAAATCTGTCTACTCTGGTCTTAAGGCTGGTTCTGGGATCAAAGAATGATGAATATCAGATCAGATGGAAAAACAGAGGTCAAGAGAGGGGAAGCCCTTCCCCAGGGTCACACAACTCGTTGGGGAATAGGAGAGGCAGTGTCCAGTGACTGCACTTCTGGGCCAGGTATTTATCATTGCCCTGTGTTTTGTCACCCTATGCCCCCTCAGTGGGGGGGACACTTTGGAAAGATAAAAGTCACCCTGGCACTCACTACCCCATGCTGCCTGCTTCTGATTTCTCTGAGAGAAGCTGGAGCCCTCCCATCTGTCCTTTCCCCGCTGCCAGCAACTAGTTTGTTTCCTGTGCTGATGCCTTTGGGGATTTCCAGATAATGTCCCTGGTCTGGGCGGAGCCGTGCAGAGTCCTTGCACTTGCATTCCCATCCTCATGGAGTTTGGTCTCTCACCTTCATGGGCTGCTGATGGGAAAGGCGACTGGTGTGGCCTCTTTGGAGCACAGTCTGGCACCAAGAACCAAGACCCTCAAAATACACCTTAACCACCAATCTCACTTCTAGAAATCTAGTCCAAAGAAATACTTAAGCAATGGGGTCCATGGCTGCATTGTTTATAATTACACACACAAAGAGGATCAATCTAAATGCCTATCATGAATAGATTGCTTAAATTTATGGTGTATTCATACAGTGAACTACTGAGTGGCCATATAATGGCTTGAGGTAGCCTCTATTTAATGATAGGGAGAGGTTCCCATGATGCACTTCTGAGTAGCAGAAACCAGTTTGTTTAAAAAAAAATGATATGAATATTTATATGGATGCTTAGAGGACAGTTTTAATACCTATATACCAAAACATCTCTGGTTTGTGAGACTTTAGGTGATTTTAATTTTGACCAGTATATTCTGGAAAATGAAATTTCACAATGGTGACACATTATTTTTACCATCAGATAACAGAACAATGGTGGGAAAGTAAGGACTCAGCGGATCCCCTGGATTTGGGTGTGCAGCATTGTGGGAAGGCAGCAGTAGACTGCCTTCTTTGGCTCATCTTTGGCTCCTGGTCAAGCAGGGGAACTCTTGTGTCCTGTGGTGGGCTCCCTGGGAGCCCCTATTGCCCATCTATCCTGCTCCTGAGGACCTGAGCTGGATTTCCTATGTCTCTGGGGGACCTACTCTGGGTGGGACCTGCTGACTTGCCACAGGGGATGTAGGAGGGGGTGTTCTCATTATGGGCTGTGGGTAGGGTGGGTTTCCTCTGCTTCTCTTCTAAATAGATGAGACAGATTTGCACCTGGGGGGTTGCCAAAAAGAGTAACCTCTGAGAAAGCAGGATGCAGTGGACCCTGTCCCAGCCTAGAAATAACTAGGGTGCTGTGGATCGGCACAGAGCTGGCCAGGCTTGGAGGGATACGGTCTGGAACCGGGTTAGCCAACACCAGTGGGAATAGCAATTGGAGGGAAGGAAAAGTGTTGCCAAGAGAAACTTGGGCCCTGAATGCTGGGCTCTGGACACAGCCCAGTGATTGGCTGAGGGCAGAAGAGACTTGGTGGGCTCTCATGGGGGTGGGGAAGAACCTCTGCATCCAGAGTGAAAAGACCTGAGTGGAATCCTCAGTCATCCATGCTGTCTTAGGCAAGTCAGATGACCTCAGAGCCCACATCTTCAAACCTATGAAACTGGGTATTCCTACAATCCCTTGCCACGTGGTGATTGTAGGGTAAGAGTGTATGACAACTATGGATATAAAGGTAATGGACTGGCATCTTAGCAAGTCAGCATACAGAAAAGCAAAAAGTCACATTTAGAAAGTCAGAGAGCCCTTAAATGCCATCTCTCAATAACCCCATCTTAGCCAGGTCTTCCTTTAGCACTGGGACAGATCACCGTTTCTTCATTGGGCAGCCCCAGGTGGAGCAGCTGGGTTGTCTTTGGAGAGGAGGGGAGGACAGAACCTAAGACAGTCACATGCCATATCTTTGAACCCCATAGTCATACAGGGACTGAGACAGCAGATCCCTGGCTGAAGCTTACTTGGGAATCAGAGGTGGGACAAACTGGCCAGACCTTTTAAAATTGAGGAAAAAAATATATATTTGTAGTAAAATATACATCGGTTTATGCCAAACAGAATCATCACCAAGTTCAGCTTGGTTAGAGGTGTATGTGTATGGTGCAAGTTCCCTGTACACATATTATAGAAGGAGGTTACTTTTAGTAGTTGAATAGGTTATTATTATGGCCTTCTTCACAAGAAACCTTCTGGTCTGTTTCCTCTCCTTTCGATGTCATTCTTTTGCTTTAAGACCAGTGTTTCAGGCAAATGCCTTTGACACTGAGCAAAGAGATGGGGAAGGCAGTCTGCATTCACTCTGACCCAAAGGGATGCTGCCAACCTGTGCAGCATACTAAAACTGCCCATAGCAAGCAGAGAGCTTTTATAAGTAGAAAGGGGAAGGCAGGGGCAGGAAGGAACCTTGTTTGGGGTGGTGGCCTTAACCACTGACTTTGTAACAGAAAAGACTGGGTTCCTCTTGGCCTTGCCTGTCCTGGGATGTTTACTCAAACCTTGTAAAAACTTTGAAATAGCAGGCTGGGTCCAACAAGGCAGAAGAGGCAGGGGACTCAGGCAGTATGATATCTTTCAGACTTGATTACTGGCTGGCTTAGGTCGGGTAGGGACAGGGGCTGTGGGTGGGAGGATGGGGGGAGGTAGGACTGAGTTGTAGGACCTGAGAAACTGTGCCCAATGCCCCTTAGTTATGCTCAGTGTGAGGCTTAAGTGTCTGTAGAGTACCCAGCTTATGAGTAGGAAGGGTCTGCTGACTTGGATTCAATTAATATTAAGATGGCTTTAAAAAGTGGTGAGAACATCTAGATCCAGAGGAAATAATCAGGTAAGCATGCTAGATGTGTGTATGTATATGAATATGTGTTTATATATGTATATAAACATTTATATGTATACATGTGTATATATACACAAATGTAACCACACAAGGATGTTTATCACAGAATTGTTTAGAAAAGTGCTGTATCTACAAAACTGAAAACAATACAGCTCTTCAAAGGGATGAGACAGAGCCAGATGGACTGATATATCAGGACTGAAAAAAACCCCAGATGACCAGCAAGTGTGTTCTATATGATTGTATTATTGGGGGGGGGGGGGGGGGAAGGAAACCTCTATCCACAGGCTTATATGAGGAAAAAGACTGAAGGTAACATCTAAGTATGAAGCATAGTTATAACTGGGTAGTGGGAGTTCAGGTTGTTTTAAAAATTATCTTATAGTTTTCTTTCTGCTTACCTCATTTTTTCCCCAAATTTTCTTCAGTAAAGTTGTATTACTTATGTAAGAAAGAAATAATACAAGAAAATAAAAAGCATGGAGAAAGCCCCAGAAAACTTGCAGGTAGTGTGTAGACCAGGAGCTACAGAGGAAAAACAGATACCTTGATCTCATTTTGTCAAATTCCAGCTATGAGGTCTTCGGAAATTTCAGTGTCCCTACTGTACAGATGACAGGCAATTGAGGTCCTGAGATGTTAACATGTAATTTTTTTTAAACTGTATACTCAGTACACATCATCTTATTAATTACTCTCTTCTCTGAACTCCCTGGCATTTTAGATAGTACATTTTAGCTGGAATACAATTTACTGTGCATCTTCAGATTCCCCAAACATGTACTAAGCACCAGGGTGTCCACCATTCAGCCCCAAGCTTGTCACCCAGAAGGCCCGTGAATGAGTGAGTGAATGAAGGCAGGCACGGAGCCCAGTCTCTTCACGTCTGCTCTCCAACTCGTCCCTATGAAGGCCCCTCTTACTCAACTTGAGGAAACCTAGAGGTGGAGATGGGATTTGAATGCAGAGCTCTGGCTACCAAGGCAGTGTTCCCAACCCCAGCAGAAGGTAGAGGGCTGGAACCCAGGATGCTTCCAAGCTCTCCTCCTCTAAGCATTGGGACATTCTCTCGGGATGCAGGGGCTTTGCTGATCATGACCCTTGCAAGGATCCTTACAAGGGCCCACTCTGAAATTAAAAATCCCTAAGTGAATAAACCTCCAGATTTCCTGCTCTTTCCTTCCCAGTCCTGAAAGTGAGGCCAGGAGAGATGAGCTTTTGCCAGGAATTCAGCAAGTGAGTTTGCACGGAGTGTCAGCTTCTCCACATTGCTAGGTGTTAGCTTACCCCCGTCCGGCACCAGCAGCGAAAGCAGAGTAAGGCATGGCTGAGAGCAAAGCTCCGGGTTTAAACACGTGAATTCATCTGGGGCTGGACAGCTGCACAGCTCAGGCAGGGCAGAATCTACCGCCCTGCCCTATTTCCTTGAAATCCATACAGGGACACAGTTCCAAGTAGCTGGTGCCCGGCCCTGCAAGCTCCTACTTATAAAAAATGGACTTTAAAACACGTGCAGATACATGCCTCCTCTCATGCTTCTGGACTTCTCTAGGTGTCAGCATGAATCTCATGGGAGCCTAAAGTGACCCTGAGAGGTGGGCAGGGAAGGGTCAGTGACGATTACAATTAATTCCCTTGCTTTCACTCCAGCCCTCTCTCCACTCCATTGTCCATAAAGCAGCCAGAGTGACCTTTTTAAAATGTCATTCAGATCTTGTTAATGCCCTGCTTAAAGGCTTCCACTGGCTTCCCAACTCCTTAATGAGTTCTAGAAGGCTCTATGGGATCTGGCCTCTATCTCCCCTTGCCTTGCTGTGGCTATGTTGGTCTTCTGGCTGTTCCCTGAATGCTCTGGGCTCCAAATTTGTCCCTGTCTCATGGCCTTTGAACTTGCTGTCCCCTCTTCCTGGAATACAGTGTCCACAGATTTTCACTGGCTGGCTTCTCATCATGAAGGTGTCAACGTGGATGTCACCTTCCCAGAGAGGCCTTGCCTGCCCGCCTTATCTTATAATACCCACCATCCCTATTCTCTATCTCCCTTTCTCCTAGCACCTGACATCTTACTGGGTTATTTGTTTATTGTTCTGTCTGTCTCCTCGGCTGTTATTTAAGCACCAAGACAGCAGAGACCTCATTTGTCCAGTTCACTGCTGGGAACATACTTGCAACCCTGATATTTGTTAAATGCAGGAATGAATGGCCTTTTGATAGACAAGGAAGTTGAGGCTCAGACCAGTGAAGAGTCTTGCCCCAGTTTACACAGCTAGCAAGGGGCAAGGCCGGACTCCAACTTAACTCCTGTGCTCCAGCCTAGAGTGGGCGAAACTCAAAAAGGAGAGTTCTTACGGGGCCACTTAGGAACAGACAGCCTCTCAGGACAACATTCTTTTATGTTGATGTGAGGCAGCAAATCTTTCAGAGATATAAGCCTCTGGGAGATTCTGCCATCTGTTGGCTGCTGCGTTAGAGCCTCAGAAGGTCAGCAATCCAGCCACTTGCCGACTGGTGTGCACCCAGGAAGGAAGGACCAGAATTTAAAGAAGGCTCTCCTGTCTGTTTAGATGAACTTTCCAGACCACAGGCAGGGCCGTATGGACTCATAGATTTTTAAGGGCCATTATGCAATACCTTTGCTTCCCAGTTGGGGAAACAGGCCCAGGGATGGGATTGACTTGCCCGTGGCTACTCTGTGGTTAGTGGTCCAGGTGGCTGGCACCGTGGTTTCGCAGCTCAGCTGGGACTTCTTGTCTATCCACCACAGACTCGCCAGCCTGGTCCTGGGAGACAGACTGCATCACCCTCCCACACGCATTGCTTCCATGTGTTTGGCTCACTAGCATGCTGCACTGAGCCTTTCCAGATTCACTGCTGGGGCCAGCAGAGGGGAGTGGTACGAGGGCCGAAGAGTCCACTGGCCAAGCTGTGGGAGATAGTCACATGAGGAAATGCACACTCTTCCTATCTTATTAGGATTCCCATGAAGGGGGAGAGCAGGACAAAAACAAGGGTCTTGGGGGACCAATCATTCCTTACCTCCCCACTACCCCAGAGGTAGCCTTGGGGGGTAAGTAGAGACCACTGGCTTGCTCTCTATAGTAGACTTGAACTTGGCACAAGGGACCAGCTGAAACTGGCACCATTTCCACCTGCCAGAGCGTACTGCTGAGTAGGGGCAGGGATAAAAAAAGGAATCGCGAAATTCAGCTCAGCGCTCCTCAGCAGGCCCCGTGCCCACCACTGCTAACTCCAGTCCCAAGCCAGAGACGCAGGACTCGTGCTGAACATTAAAACTGGTGCCCTCTTCGATCTGGACCTTCCTTTCTTGGTCATGCCTGGTGGTTCAAAGAACTGCCCCCAGAATACTATTCCTGGTGGTGCTGAAAGAATACCAGTAATTGTTACCAAACAGCGGACGGAGCGTGGAGACATGGTCCCTTTGCCCAGCTGGCTCCCAACTGGCACTTCATTACAGCAGAGACAGGGGTCAGGGGCACCCTTCACATTTCTTGTACCCACATCCAGGCATGCCGCTCGACCTGGGGATTGATGGGTGCTACATGCTCCATCTAGCCAGTGTCCCCTCCACAGCAGGGCCACCCACCTCCTGTTTCGTGAAAAATGGGCCTGGTTTCCATCAGACCCTAATTGGACTGCATCTGGCCTTTCCTCTACCATGGCCTCCCCACAGAATGCTGGCTGCTGGCCGGTCCCTCGTCCGGCCAGAACAATGCTGGGCTCTGGCCGCTGACCTTGGCCTGAGCAGGCCTGCCAATTTCATGGCTCTCAGTCCTCACTTTGCACAGCAAGGCTGGCTTCCCACACGCACAGTTTCTGTGCAAGGAAGGTTTGGGGGCTACCCACACACTCTAACAGACCACTTTGGGCCCATCCAAACTCCTCCAGCCCCCGCGTAGAAAGGGACTAGGATGTGACCCTGAAGGACTTAATTACTCATTAGCATTTCGAGCAATGCTTCCTCTCCCTGCCTCCTGCTGGGCCTCTCTGCACTGCTCTGGGCTGTTCATTCCACTTGGACTGATACCAGTTAATGTCCCTTGCTTCAACCTGACCTGAAATCACAATGCCCCAAACAAGAGTAAGTGGGGCAGCCGACGTTTCACAAGGGAAAGGTTGGCAGCTAGGCTGTGGGCTTGCAACGCCCTATATGGGTCCCAGCTAGTATTCTGCATTTTTTTTTCTCTCTTCTTGCAACTGTTTCATTCTTTCTCCTACTGTCCTCCAGCCTCTTCACCACCTTGGGAAAGGGGGCCTCTCATGAAATAATAATCACCACCACTGTTTATTGAGGTTGCTGCTTGCCAGGCACTGTGCAAAGTTCCTTACGTTCAGTGTCTCACTTCATCCTGACAACCGGACAAGGCTGAGAGGGGTTAAATGATTTGCCCAAGAGTCTGCAGCTTGTAGAAGTTGGAGCTGAGATTCAACCTTAGGTTCTTTGGTGCCCAAGTCCTCACATTCTTGACCACTGCATGATGTGTCCTTCTTTCACAGAAAATGTAGCTTCTGCTAAACCCTGGAACAGACCCTTGGGAAGCTGCCTTTGACCTTTTTTATTGGGTCCCCTCTGCAGCGATCACGCACAGGCAGTTCGCCGTTCGGAACAGATATACAAATTAAAGAAACTCCCAATGGAAAATACCAGAGGAATCTGCAAGCCCCCCCCCACCCCCCACCAGTTGTGTGTTTGCCCTCCAGAGGGCCTGGAATCCCACAGCCATTTCCTGTACCCCAGCCTCGAGAGCCAGTGACATGGAGCGGAGTGTATCTGCCTTGCACTTCTTGGTGGCCTCTGCTTCTCCGAGTGGATTCTGCAAGGTGTTTCCTGTAGATCTTGCTGATGGTCTTTGCTGGCACGCAAAATCCACCCAGAACATCACGATCTGTTGGCCTCAGCCTGGGCCGGGCTTTGTTTTTGTTTGGTCTTAAAAAAAAAAAAACTCCCTTGTCCCCCGCCTCAACCAGGGGCATGAGAGCAGAAGGGAGGAGGATGGAGATGAAGGTAAAAATATTGACAGAGTGAAAAATATTGAATATTCCTTCTGTTTCAAAAGTAGAAAACCTCTGGAACTGGGATGCAGCTTGGCTGGGTTCAGGTTGGACTGAGGTTGAAGTTGAGATCAAGGTGGCAGTTTGGCCTTTATGCCCTTCAGGGAGGGGTGGGGGTCCCAGGTTGGGTAGAAGAGAGGCTCCCTCTTATTTGAAGAACAGCTTTTCGGAACAGCTCAAGGAGTATCTGAAATAAGCTATCCAGGGAGGATGGGGGTGGATAGTGCCCCATCCTACTCTATAGGAGAGGGGAGTTAACGTTACTTAGAACATTGGAGTGGGCTGGAGAATCTGCATGTCTATTAGATCACTGTCTTAGCTATTGTCAAACTAAATCAGCAGGGCAAGGGTGGCTGGATTTTATCTTCATGGATGTGGCATTATCCCCAGTTAGTACACGTGAGGTCATTAGAGCATATTCCCCATGGAGATGCCATCCTGGAGACATTTTCATTACCTTGTATGTTAATATACAATTGGGAGATTAAAGGCAGAAGACTTCTTCTCAGCATATTTTAGAATCCTCTGCAGGAAAGACATGGGCACATTCAGAGCAGGAGGCCCTACCTGGCATTAATGTACAGTGCTCCCATAATGACTTTAACCGCTGAAGTTATCCCAGGTTTGTTTACGTTCTTGGAAATAAACTCTTTGCTGGACTGTCAGCCTGGAAAATCGTATGTTACTACAAAAATAAGACAATGGCTCATAAAGAAAACAGATTGGTGAGGGTGACTCAAATTGTGCAGTTGATGGGCCAAGTGGGTGACTTAGGAGCCAGTTCTGTCCATGCTGCTATCCCCAGTTTTGGCAACTTCAGATCATCCAGACAGATAACAGGCCAAGAAGGACTTTTCAGACAAGGCCAGAAGAGTCACCTGAAGCATCCTAATTACTTACTCAAGTTTGATCAACTCTTCAGAAATGTGATTCTAGACCCAGTAAATAGGGAGAATATGTGATGTCCTGGCTTATTACCAATGGAGAGAGTAGGACCCAGGGGAAATGTATAAATTAGAGATATAAGGTGATGGTAAAATAACCTTAGCCCCTTAGGCTGTGAGGAACCCTAGAATACATCCAGTCCAACCCCTTTATTTTGCAGAATAGAAAACTAGTAGGGCTCTGAGAAGAAAGTGATTTGTCAAACTCGCATAGCAAATTAGTGGAAGAACCAGAAAGAGAATCTGGCTCCCAACTCCTGGCCCAGGGCTCTTTCTACTACTCAATACTTTCTGTGTAATAAGACTCCCTCCACCCCAAATTTCTTTACTTCCACAACCAAAAAAGTACAGTTATTTAGTGGAATAGGTAGAGTTACTTATTAAATCATGTCAAAGTTCGGAGACAGAATCTGTTTTGAAAAAACTAGGGGTTTTTAATGGATGGTGGTGAAGTTTTAGACTTCATTACCAGCAGTAAAAGCATCCAGAGTCGGGAGGGTGAAGTCTCTCTCAACTTTGTACACTGATCAGCAGCCCTTGGGAAATCTGCATCCACCCTCCACCAACACAAGTAGGGAGCTAAAGGCCCTAAGTGAGACAGAGAAGGAGACTTGGAATCATGTGGAGAAAGGCCATCAAAATCTATGAAAATCCTTATCTTGGAGACGATGTTGGGCACATGACCATGTTCTTCATATATCTTGTTTCTTGTAAGCCTAAGATGTCAGCTAGTTGGAGGAAGCCACAGGGAGGCAGTATAAAGAAGAATTTTAGAACAGTCAAGAAATGGCTCAACATGGAACAGGCTGACCTAGGTCAGAGATGTTGCATAGTTACCAGACTAACCCTGCGATGATAGGACTGTAGAAGAAATTTGAAGGAGGTTCCGTTGAGTGACTGTGAAGGTCCCACCCAACCTAGAATTTGTGGCCTGAGAAATGTGCCTGTCCCCCTACACTGTGGTCACACATGTGCTTAAGGGAGGTATGACCCAGTGGTGGAAAGCAGCAGCTCCAGAGTCAGGCTGCCTGGGCTGGCATGCTGGGTCCACCGCTGCCTACTTAGATGACCTTGGGAAAGTCACTTACTCACTACAAGCCTCAGTTTCTACAAGATGGGGCTAATGACAGCACTTACTTTACAGGGTCTTAATGAAGCTCAAATGGGATAATCCAAGCATTGAGCACGGAATGTGTACAGTAAGTGCTTGATGGGTGACGGCACCTATTATAATTAAGATGGTACTTAATTAGTGTTATAATGGATGACAGCAGGATTCTTACCAATAGGGAAAGTTGACCATTCTTCTGCTTCTTATGGCAGTGTCTGGCCAAACGTCTTCATCTCTGATACTCCCATTACTTATTCTCCAAAAGCGCTGGCATATCAAGGAAAACGTGTCCCTATTTGCTCTGTGTCATTCTAGTCAGCAACATCTATGGACATTGGTTGGAGATGTGCTTTAGAGACTATCTCAGCCAAACTTTTAGTATGAGCCGCCCACGGACAGACAGAGTAAGCAGTTCTGGGCGTCATGTCACGACTGCAAAGCGCTGCCAGATGTGCAGTAGAGGTGGTGGGAGGTCACTTGTACCGGGGGTGCTCCGTGGCCACCCAGCATCCAGCAACGGTGCTAGCTGTGACCTAGCACATGCACTGCTTATCGGGCCAGCCCTCCTTCAGAGAATGCAGCCAGACAGATGATCTGTCAGGAGAGGTGCACTCTGGGTGGTCCACAGAACCAGAAAACATGACTGGGTCTGGTCCGGTGCAGGGTGCCATTCCGGCAGCTGGATAGGGACCTGCACAAGATCTGGAAAGTGCTTGTGGAGTTATCCATGTTCCTAACACTCACTGATACCATTTGGTCCATAGGCAACTCTGCTGGGAGGGAATAAGCCTGCATGTTGGGAAGTGATGGGGGTGGGGGAGGGTAGGAAGAAGGGGATTTGGGTTTATTCTGGAAAACGTTTGCCAGGTGGCTTCTATCTTTATTATTTTCCATCCTCACAAATATGCTATTCACCTTTCTTCAGAATGAGGAAAGCAAGGCTTAAAGAGTTACATCTCTTGCCCAGCTGGGAAGAGCCAGTTCAGAAGTCCCTTCTCCAGGACACCCTTAAGCCTGCGTGCGGCAAGTGCAAGGGTATCAAGACAGGACTGGGGGGCGGGGGTGGTCAGGGGGCTGAGGACCTGGGCCCAGAGAAGCAACTTCATTGTCTATAGACCCAGTTTGTGGGCAGTCCTGAGAAGGCCTGCATTCAAGCTCCCGTCACCCAGAGAACCTGCCATTTGCTTGGGCTGGAATGAGCTAACGGGCCTCCTCTGCTTCTCTTCAGCCTTCCCTCCAGGCTTCTCTAAAGCCTCTCCAGGGTCTTCATGGTCCCTGAGCCATGTGACTCTGACACTCCAGGCTCAGTTTCACCTCTGTGCCCTTGCTCATGCTGTTCCCCCTGCCTGGAACACCCTCCTTCTTCTTTTTCCATGATCAAAACCAACGTATGCTTGGTCAGCTCCTGGCAGAGGAATTGGCTTTGGAAAGTTACAGCTAGTTACACAGGTGGAATGGCTGCACAGTAGAGGAAGGTTAATGGGAGACTCTCAGGGAGCTGGGAATAGATGCAAGTGCCTATTCACCCAGCAATTTTTACTGAGCACCTACTATGTTCCAGGTACTGTGTGAGATGTTGGGGATAGAATGGTGAGCAAAACAAGGCATGATCCCAGCACAGTTTAGTGTGTGTGTGTGTGTGTGTGTGGGAGGAGGGGAATGATACATTATTCAAATGAATGCACAAACATATACTCACAAACCGGGGACTATGATAAGGTATAACAGGAGTCCTGTTCTAGTCTGATGTCGGGGGAGGGGTCAAGGAAAGCTTCCTCCAAGGAAGTGTCCTTTGAGTTGAAATATAAAAGATGGATAGGATACTGAAGCCCGTGCACCTAGAGCCCGTGCTCTGCAACAAGAGAAGCCACCACAATGAGAAGCCCGTGCACCGCAACGAAGAGTAGCCCCCGCTCTCCGCAACTAGAGAAAGCCCGCGCGCGGCAACAAAGACCCAATGCAGCCAAAAATAAATTAATTTAAAAAAAAAGAAAACAAACTTATGGTTACCAAAGGGGAAACGTGAAGGGGATGATAAATCAGGAGCCTGGGATGAACATACACACACTACAATATATAAGATAGATAACCAACAAGGACCTACTGTAGAGCACAGGGAACTCTACTCAATATTCTGTTATAACCTATATGAGAAAAGAATCTGAAAAAGAATGAATATATGTATGTGTATAACTGAATCACTTTGCTGTACACCTGAAACTAACACAATATTGTAAATCAACTATACTCCAATAAAATTTAAAAAAAAAAAAAAAAAGATGGATAGGAGTTCTAGGTAAAGGGAAGCAGAAGGTTTTATGCGGAGGGAATGACATGTACAAAGGCCCCCGAGGCCTTGCAGCTGAGCAGGATTAGACCAGGGCTGCGGATAAGTTGTCCAGAAAAGTTTGCTTGTTCCTCAACCCCCTCCCCCTGCCCCCCCCCCACCCCGTTCTCCGTGGTCCTCAGGCTGGTGCTCCCCTCCCCAAACCACGAAGCTTTAGGCTGATTACTGGACTTCTCTGTTTTGGGAAGTTAACCCCACCTCGAAGTTCTCAGCATCTTGGTTTATATGAGTCCTTCTCTGATAATTCAGCCTTAAGAATTTTCCTTTTCTCTGAATTTCTGAAGCATTCGACTTCCTGGCTGAATGTCCAGGTTTGTGCAATGTCAAGTTGTAGGAAGATGAGTGAGCTTTGCTGTCAGGTGTATGTGGATGTAATTCCTAGCCGTGTAACCTCTGACATGTTTCTTCTCTCTCCTGAGTCATGTTTTCTTTATTGACCCAATGGAAATCATGCTACATATCTTGCAAGTTGGTTTTAAGGATTAGGTATAACATTTGTAAGGTTTTGTTTCCTACGTGTTTCCACCACCTGACACAGTGCCTGGCACGTGGTAGTCACTCAGGAGTTACCTACTGAGTGAACAAGAGGCTCAGGCACTATGGATTGTACTCAGAAGGTGTTCAAGGGGTAGGTGGTCTTTACTACTGACACCATCACCCAATCACGCTGTTAGGCCAGGGCAGGTTGTTCAAAAATACCAAGGATTGACTTTATATAATTCTGCCATTACTCACTTTGATCAAAAAGGGCAGCAGTTAGCATTCTTTACTTACTTATTTTCTTGAAAATGGAGATTGGCCTCCTTAAAAGGCACTTAGACCTTATCTCCAGCCATTCCTCCACACCCTCAGGGCTAGCTACCCCTGGTAACTGGCTTAGAGCTTGAAAACCTGTAGTCTGGCCTTGTTTTTTTTCATACCTG
Source organism: Aethalodelphis obliquidens (assembly GCF_003676395.1). Taxonomy (NCBI): domain Eukaryota; kingdom Metazoa; phylum Chordata; class Mammalia; order Artiodactyla; family Delphinidae; genus Aethalodelphis; species Aethalodelphis obliquidens. The sequence goes on from NW_020837952.1 coordinate 50,640,435, forward strand.
TCTTGGTCTGAGTGCCCACTACCTGGGTACCGTGGTTGTGAGCTGGCGGGGAGGTTCCGAGTAAGCTGTGATGGGAAAGCACCTGCTTTCAATGGGACCCTCCAAGCTATGTCCATTTGGTGTCCACAGTCTTTCTGACTGAAGTTAAAGAGAGGACGGAGAAGCCTTGACTGTTTTACAAGCTACCGAAAGGGTAAGTTATAAATGTACCAGGGTCTTCTTGGTATCTGTTCTGTATAATCCCCAGAGACGGAGCAGAGAGCAGACACTGCTGCTTGTTCAACTCACAACAAAGTCTCCCACCGTCCTTGATGCATTTTGGGAACAGATTCACTGTCTGCAAAGACCCATCTGCAGGTCTGGTGTGCAAACAAGGGAAGTCCCTTGGCTTAATGGTCCCTCGGCTTTGTGTTCCTGGACCTATCCTGGAGGCCCTCAGCTCTCCTAGCAAACAAATCCCAATTAGCAGAAAAGTAAAATAAATGCTATAGACGACTCCTGAGATGTTGCCAGCTGTTCTGGTCTCACAAAATGACCTGACCTGAAAGCTCCAAGTTCTGAGAACCATTCGTCGGCGTGGTATTTTTCTGGGCACTGCTTCAAAGGGGCCGTGGTTGAAGACCAGGATGCTATTCTGGTGGCCTCTTGTGTGGGATAAAGTTTCCCATGGGCCCCCGGGGAGGGCTGGAACTCTCGGAGGGAGGTGTTCTGGGCACCCCTCACCCATATGCCTGCATGACAGTGGACCTCTTGAACTGAGTGGGGTGGAACCTTCCAGAGGCTGGCATGCACTCTGGATTCTGGGACACGCTGGAGCTGAGCCAGACAAAACACCCAAGGAAAACTGCTGGAAGAGGTTAATGGGCTTGAGAGGAGGGTGTGGGGGAGACTGATTCATTAAATCTTAACTTTGAAGATCATAAATAGGATGTGAACTGGAATGGGATCACTGGTGAGTCTGATGCCAAGTGGGGCAAACAAGGCCTGGTCTTGTTTCTAAGGGTTTCTTGAGGCCCTGGGCACCTACCCATTTGGGCACATGTTATCCTCAGGGCTGCTGGCAGGGACAAAGTGATAAGTCTCCATCACTGCTCCCAAAGAGTGGAAACCCCCCTGAGAAATAACATTGTCACACGTTGGAGCAAGACCCCCACACACACAAGCCAAGCATCCCTGCCTATCTCTTGGCTTCCACCGTCCCCTGCCCCTTGTCGCACACTCTGCTTTCTGTCATTGTAACGACAGGTTAGGCTCTCCCACCTGCAGGCCTTTGCCTCTGGTCCCTCCTCTACCTGAAGGCCTTTTGCTTCTCTTTTTCTTGGCTAACTTATGGTGATTTCTCAGATCCCAGCTCAGGCAGGACGTCTCCCCCAGACATGTCCACAGTACCAACAGGGCTGGATTCAAGGCTGACTCACCTGGGGAGTGAGCACCATCTTTGAAGAGGGATGGTGTTTGTGTGATCTGGGTTTCTAGGAGGCCCCTAAGGTGACGGCCCCACAGTGTTCACCGAGCATAATCAGAATCGCTTTTGCTCTGCAAAGCGTGGTCAGGAGGGGAGTGTCAGCGCCCCAAATACAGAGTGTGCCTAGCTTGGCAGGGTGTGTCTGCTGCATGCCCCTGTGGCTCTCTGACTAGGACCACCTGGCTTCTCATCTCACAAGATAGAAATAAGCTTCCTTGAGGTAGGGACTCCTTCTACCTGCTGACTGCTGAACCCCAAGGCATAGCACAGGACCTGAGGCATGTAGTCCCTCAAACACTTCTGAATGAATAGCACGAGTGAATGAATTAATTCCAAGTACTCATGACAGAGGAGGAGGAGGAGGAGAAGGAGGAGGGAGAGGGAGAGGAGGAGGAGGAAGGAGAAGGGGTGGGTACCACTGACCTCCTTTAGGATGCTGAGCCTTGGGTTTCTCATCTGTGGGCGGAATTTGGGTACTGACCCTCTGCAGAGACATGTTAACTGGGGTGTCCTGTAATAGGACCCCGTGACTCACCTCTTTGGATATGAATCTTCAGTATTTGGGGATCAGGGTCCCATTTCGGCTTCTCATGCTTTTCCCTGCCTCCCTCTTCTTTTCTGGGTGACCCTTAGGAGCTAGGGCTCCTGACTCCCACTCCAAGAGCCTAAACATGAAACCATCCCTGTCTCCCTTTATTTTATTACCTTTGATTCTCTCCTGCAACATCATTAATTCCTCTAATCATTCCTTCATTCAACAAACATTCTTGGGGGACCCCTGCCACATTCTAGGTGCTGGAGTCCCAGATGCAGCCCCTACTGTCTAGTATCTCAGGCTAGTGAGCACCAAGGAACTGATCATTAAGAAATTAGTATGGCCTGGGATGGACAGAAAGCTTCCAGGAGGAGGTGGCATTTCAGCTGGGTGGGTCTTGCAGGAAGACAGATGTGTGAACAGAGGCATGAGGAGAAAGTCATCCTCGCAGAGACAAGGGCCATCACAGGAAAGGTCAGTGTAGTGGGGGGATGCAGTGGGGGTGATGGAGGCTGTGGAGGGTAGGACTTGAGGTGGGGTCCCAGCTCAGGACAGCAGGATATATGTCGCTGAGCTCTTCAGAATAATCCTTTTGATGTTGGGAAACCAGGGAGGCTTAGGTGGGGATGTATGTGGATTGTTGTTCCTATCTGTTCTTGGGAGAATGTGGGGGGGTATGGGAGAAGGACCACCTTTCCCACTTTCTGTGCTCTGGGGTATTGACACTCCCCTGCTGACCATAGTTTGCAGAGCAAAAGCCTCTGTGACTCTAGCCATGCTTGGTGAATACTTTGGGGCAGTTGCCTTACTGGCCTCCTAGAAACCCAGAGCAGACAAACACCATATCTCTTCAAAGTTGGTCATCGGCCCCAGGTGAGTCAGACCCGAATCCAAGAACCAGCCAGCCCTGGGACTTTGCCCTGTCCTAGGCCAAATGATCCTTATCCTTCCCCCAAATTGGCTGTGGCCACTGGAAGAAATTGAGAGTAGCTAACTTTACAAGTAGTTGGGTTAGAAATGAAATGTATTAATCCCAAGTCTAGGCATGTGCCCAGGTAGTGACTCTTAAATTTTGTCTTTTAAATGTTTAAAATTGAGGTCACCACTTAAAACATGAAAGCAGGAGTGAGATGTAGATTTTGTTTGTGTTCCCTTTTAAATCATTTCAAAGTTCCAGGCAACTTGACCTTTCTGGGCCTGTGTTCCCTTTCCTCCCTTCTCTGGCCCCTTCGTTTCACATACAACAGATGTCAGAAGCGGCCCTTGTGTGTTTCCTGGCCTGCTCAAGCAGAAATCCAGTGCCTACAAGGTGAGGAGAGCTAGGACGCTGCCAGGCCCCTCCTCCCCTTTGCCAGGAGCCCCAGGACAGGACATCCCTAGGACAGTTTTGCCTGGGGGACCCCAGCACACAGGCAGGGACTGAGAAACAAGAGTCTCTGTGCAGAAAGAAGTTTTAATATCCTCTGGGTTTTAATAGCTTTCTCTGAGATGGAAACTTGGGTTGAAATGATTTGCAGCTCTCCAGATTTTTCTGACTGTGTGTGTACTTGGGTTTATTTTTAGCTGCAGGGGTTCATTTCTCGCCAAAAAACCTGCTTAAATAAAACCAAAATTAATATTTTTACTTAATGGAAAGAGTTAGTCAGGACAGGCTTTGAACTGGAGACTCCCTATCTTGATTGGGAGTGCATCTTAAGGGTCTGACTGTGGCTTTGACATCAAAAAAAAGGGCCTTTGAAACTGACCAGAGGAGGATGCAGGAAGAGCCTACTTGTGAGACTTCTCTGAGGAGCATTCTTCCTCACACAGGTTGCCCCCCACCCCCGGCCCGCACCCCTCAAGTTTTCTAGGGCCATCTTCCTGGAAAGGCGGGATTCTGCTCACTCCCAGCTGTTTTCCTTAGGCTCTCCCCAAGTCTGGTCCAGGTTTCTGCTTCCTCTGGATTCAGATAAAGCATACTGAGTCTCTTCTCCAGAATGGGCTAAGACCCAAATCAGCTGCCATCTCCAGGGAGCCCCCGACACCCTTCCCTGGGACAGGCTTCACCCCTCTTTGTGGCATACCAGCTGTGTCTGCCAGACTCCAATGCCATTCACCTGTTTCCTTTCCTGTCTTTTGTAGCTCTGGCCCCGTTCCTTCGGGCCTCATTTATCTCCAGGTTCCTGTGAGTCTAGCACAATACTCAGTAACCGATCACTGGACAGATGCTTATCTGACCCTAAGAACTGGGACCTGCCATTATCCCCTTTCTGATGGAATAAGGCTCAGAAAGACATGGTCATTTGCCAGAACTTGCTCAGAGGACTTATTTATCTATTTTTTTAAAATTGCCCTCCATGTGGGTGGCAATTTTAGCTTCACGTATTCATCAAATACATGGAGCCTGTCTCTTCTGGTTGCTTGGGCTACAGCAGTTACGGAACAAAGACCCTGCGCGCTCATGAGGCGTCCATTCTAGTGGGGGGAGATAATCAATGAACAAACAAGGTCTGCATAGTGTGGCAGATGGTGGCTGGTGCTTTGAGCTTTGAGCACAGTAAGGCTGGCCAGCAGATACAGGGAGTGCTCGGGGGAGGGATGCTGGGGGATCAGGGGAGGCACCCTGACCAGGTGATATTTGAAACCAGGTGAGGTGAGGGAGCCCTGGCTACAGAAGAAAGAGTGTTCCAGCAGGAGCAGTTGCAAAGGCAAAGGCCCAGAGAGGATGGGTTGTTTGGGGTGAAGAAAAAGTAGGAAGGAGATGGGGTGCTGGTGTGGAACGAGTTGCCATTTCCCGAGATGGGGCCGATGGGAGGCCTAGGTGTGGATGAGGGCCGTTATTAGGAGCTTGGTTTTAGATGGGTTGAATCTGAGATCTCTTATTAGACTTCTAGGTATAGATGTAGACTAAATGTAGACTGTTGGATATATGAGTCAAAGGTCATGGGAGTTCTGGGTTGGAGGTTGCAAAAATGTGGGAGCTGTCAGTTGTACAGATGGTATGAACGTCACATGCTGGATATGAATAAGAGGAGGACAAAGAACCCACTGCTGACTGGACTGAGCACCATGGAGGTCATGGGTGACCTTGACGAGAGCTGCTTTGGTAGAGTGGAGGAGCGCATTAGGTCATCATAAGAACCTTTTGAGCTTGGTAATCATCACACCAATTTATAGGCTGGGATGGGAAGTGACTTGCCCAAGGTCACATAGTGACAGGGCAGTGACTTCATTCAGGTCCCATGTGCTGCATGCATGTTCATTTCAGTGTATCATGGCCACTTCCATAGGGGTTTTCTTGATCTGACCTTTGAGCTTCTGAGTTTTTCTAGAGGGGCTTTTGGGGTTTGGGGTGGTGATAACGAAATGGGCTGGCAACCAGAAAGATTCAGTTAGGGCAGGCCCCTCAGGCCTCTGCCCCCCACCCTTAATTCCTAAGGCCCTTTTCTCAAACATGGACATCATCAAAGTGTCATCAAAGTGCCCAGAGAGGCAGCAGATAACTGAGGAGGAGCTCGAAAAGGCCCTGGAGGTGGATACTAAAGATCTCAGCAAATGAAGAAATGCTGAATCGCAAGAATCTTTTGGGTCCCTGGTTGTCTTCCTCTGATTAGTGCATTTGAGAATCTACAAGTACTCACCATCAGCAACACGGTAGTATATTATCTGTTTAGCTTCAGGGTTACAAAGTGCCTTTTTACATGTGCACTGTCTCATCTAATTAATCATTCTGATTAACCTCAGACTCATAGTGTTGTGAGAAACCTCATGGATCATCAGGTTTTGTGGTTTCTAAGTTGTTTTCCTTCCACAAAAACCTTGCTAGGGAGCACAGGATGCTAAACAGATGATAGATACTCTGTTACACTGCTAATAGTGATTACTTGTGGATTCCTACTACTAATCAGAGGACATGTGTGAGTGATTGGAAAGGAAAGTGGGTAGTCAAGGAGATGTGGAGGTCAGTGGGGGATTATAAGGGGGCCCTCCCTCCTAGGGACAGTCCTCCTCTCTGATGCTTAGTAGCGCTGACAGTGGGGGTGGGGAGGTGCAGAAAGATTATGAACTCTTGCAATCAGTACAAATCTCATGGAAAGGTTTTGAGGCAGTCTGCTTTCTTGGGGGACACCAATTTCCTTTTTCCCTCTGGGATGCAAAACTGCCCTCAGGGTATCTGATCTTCTGTTCCATAGGTGGAAAATGGGGACAATAAAAGCCACCTCATAGGGTTGCCATGAGGACAGAGTGAGATAACGTGTACACATTGCTTGGCACATCAGCGGGGTTCAATGCATGGTAGTTGTTACCAATGCGTTCTAGTTCCTCCCCTCTTCCCTAGACTTACTGATGTGATGCAATGAAAGGCAAGGAGCTGAGGGTGAATTAGTGGGTGAGCAGCTGGAGAAGCAAGAGAGCCTGGCTCTGCCCTCCTTGCAGAGGCTAAAATGCAGGCTGTCCACAGTGCACAGGAAGTGAGAATTGCTTAGTGGCTGAGCCAGGTGGGCTGGGGGATCTCCTTTACTGTGAGTACGCTGGCCTCAGAAAGGAACTTTCCTTTGCCATCCTGTGAGGATGACAACTGGGAAATAAACATCAGGTGACCATTAGACAAGCTGGATTGCAGACATCCCTCCTTCCTGATTTCTCGAGTGCTTCCATGGGAGTGGGCATCATTTTAACACTCCCAGACCCCTCTCTTCCTTAAGTCCAGGCCTGAAAGACAGGTGAGCCCAGAGTCTAGGCTTTTGTGCCTACCTAGGTCCTGCCTGCTGCCGTCAGAACAGTACCTTCTCTGGGGTTGACACTAACACTGATTTCTGCTTTTGGAGAAATTCATTCTGTCTACTGGCCAGGTGTACTTTAGTTATCCTCACTGTTCTTCTAAAGACCATACCTTAAGCCAGCAAAATCATTCTACAGGGCCTTTGAGAGACATGTATGGGGCAATGTGTGTGTGTGGCTGGGGGAGAGGTAGTATCTCACCCACTAGATGGCTGAATCAACTCCTACATCATGGAGAGGATCGGTACTGCTCTTGACAGGATGCTAAGATGGGCAGAATCTGGAGTCTTCAGTTGGTGTACATTAATCCAGTTAAGGGATCCTTGCTCCCAAACCTAGCCAAACTCAGCCTTCCAGCCCACTGGTAGGAAAGTCCAACAATCAGTTTGGAGTAGAAAGGTCTGGATTTGATTGAAGCTAGTTGGATGGGAGGTGGAAGGAGAGGGTGAGCGGCAGGGGCCAGCTCATGGGTGTTTTATCCCTCTTTGAATATTCTGATGAACAGCAGATGTGCAATTTCTGGACACACCAGTAAGCTGCACTGGAAGCAGAATCCTGTTGGCATCAAAATTGGTTTTTGTTCAAAACTTATGCTGCTTGTGGTCTACATTACCATGGATGGGTGGGGGCAGGCAGCACACAATTATTTCTGGAAGGGATGTGCCTTGTTTTTGCAAGCTCTTATTATTCCTCCCCCAATAAAAAAAAATTATTGAAAGGAAGGAAAGATAATTCTATAGATCTATACATTTGTACCTGGATCCTAAGGTGTATGATGTATTTAAGACGGCCCCACATACATTTATATATCTATGTGCCAATAATATAAGTATACATAGCCTCGCCAGTTTCTTCTTACATGCTTTTACATTAAAATATTTCTTTTGACCTCCACACTCAGAAGCCCAGGAGCATAAAAGGCTCCAAGACTGAGATTCAGGCTACACCTCACCCCCACTTCTCTGACTGGTGCTAGCCATGAACTTTTAAACTTTGCCTTCCCGCTAGACTGTACGAGGTGGGAAATGGGACTTCTATGTCTTGTCGTCACCTCCAGCAGTACCCAACCCATTTTCCCAGACGCCAACCCAGTTCACGCCCACGTAGGTTTACCTGCTGGAGGACACTAGGGAGACAGCGTGGGCGCCGCTCCACAGCATGGAGGAGAATAAAGAAAACCTGTGTCCAGCTAAGCCCGTCTGTAAAGTGGGCTTCCAGCCACATCAAGATGGTGGGAACGGCCAGACGTGCTGCCAGCTCCAAGTTTGGAACCGTTTTCTGTTGTTGCTGAACCGTGACCTCCCTGCACCTCCCCTGTTCACTCTGGTCCCTGGGCCAGCCAACGCCTTGGGGGCACCCTGACTGCCAAACAGGAAAGTAAAAAATAGCACACATTTGAATTGCAGAGGAAAAACTGAAGCAAATAAAGACATTAATTCACAGACCAAATAGGCGGATTTGGGGTTGGCCAGCGATTTTACTTTGGAAGGACTTTGCGAATCTATGTGGGAGAGCAGAATGTTATTTAATTTTAGTTCAGTTTAATGCAGTTTTGTTTTTGTAAGGAGAACGCTGGTGTGGCCTCTGCACTGGGTCATCTCTGCTTCAATCTTTCTGGACCATGACCATGGGATCTTGTTTGGTACTGGCAGGTCACTCTTGGGCTACTATGGATGATGAGATGGGACAGGTACCTATGACGGAGTGGGTGCTCCAGGCCTAAATAACACCTTTAAGTTTGTTTTGACAAGTTAATGTGTGCTCCCCCACCTCTCCCTGAAATTTTACAAGACCAGAGTATTTTGATCAGCTTACCTTTCTCCTCATCCTAAGCAGAACCCCTAGGTTTTAGCTTATAGTGCATGTTAGAAGCCTAAAGATACTCTGTATGGACACACATAACGAAAGTCATGGTAGTGGTGGTAATGCTAATAACAGTGACAGCAAACACATAGGGTTTGGGATGGGCCACACACTGTCCTCAGTGTTTGTGCTACTTAACCCTCACAGCAACTTTATGAGATACTGTCATAGATTAGGAAACAAAGGCACAGAGGGGCTTAGTAACTTTCCTAAGGTCACACAGCACCAGTGCTGGGATTCAAACCCAGGCAGTCAGGCTCCAGGGACCTGGCTCTTCAATGCTATGTCATGTTGCTGCTCTACTAGTAATAAGTATATCACTTATAAGCCACGTGATGGGCACTGGGCCAAGACAATCAGAGATATTTAGGAGGAAGGAGCTCTGGGGACACAGGGGTTTGCCTGAGGCTGCATGGTAATGGTGGAACTCAAACTCAAATGTGGCTTCCTGATTACAAAAACTTACTCTCTTTTCCCTGAACTATTCTCAGATGAAAAGGTTCCAAGCTCAGACCATTTCGGGGTAAGGAAGGAATTGACTCACTGTGCATGCGGAAGCTTCCAGAAGTACCCAGCTTTATAGGCCAGGTCTGCTTATGACATGTTATGTCTAAATGAAGTCAAGCCATTTTTGAGCCAGGAAAGGGTAGACGTTGCTATTTAAAGGAATCCCTTTTGCTTTTTTTCCTCCCAAGGCAACGACTCACTCCTTCTTTTACCTTCTGTATTAATGAAGAAGCAGAAGATGGAGCCAAATCAATTCAGGAAGAATCAATAGGAAAGTCCTGGCAGACATGCCTTCTGCCCAACAGTTAAGCTGTTACAACCTGCCTGTGGGAGTTAATGTAGAGGAAATAGTCCCTGGGGCCTCTGGGAGGATGGCTCCCTGCCAAGGATGCTGTTTCAAAGTCAGACACAGAGGTGGGGGCAGAATCTTTAGGGAACTTGGCCTGGGATCTTGCCAAGCTCTCGTTTTTACAGCAGACTTGGAAACAGCCACTTGCCTCTTCCCAAATTGAGCTGCCTCTGCTGAATTGCTAACTTTGCCACTGGGCTCCGTGTTTTGCCATCCCTGGCAAGTAAGGTTTGGAGGGGCCATTGATTCATCTGGATCCTGACTTCAAGTCTGACTGGGAGAATAGGCTCCAAGCTCATCTGGGAAGAAACAGGATAGGATTCAGCTGGGGTAGGGGAGTTGGTTCCTAGTAAGGAAATTTTTAAGAGATTAGAGACAAGGAATTGAGAAACATGGTGGGACAACCAAAACGGGGAAGGATAATGGAGCTACCAGAATAGGCAGGTAGGGGTGTGTGTGTGTAGGGGTGTGTGTGTGTGTGTAAAGGGTAAGCTGTTTAACAAACATTTATTGAGCACCTGCTCTTTTTTGGGCTAAGTGCAATGTGAGGTAAGAAAGAGTGATAAGATCCTAGAGCTGGAAGAGTTCAATTTGTGATTCAAACACGGCTGCTATAAATGCAAAATCCACTCCATTCTGGTCAAAGTCCTAGCATGAGAGCATCCAGCCCCCTTTGATGGAGACACTCTCTGCCCCCATGACAGCACCGCCTCAATCCCCGACTTTGTTGCTAGTTCTTGTTATTAGATGACTTGTTCTTTGGCTGAGTCAATGAACGCAACTTCTTTGCAGTTTCTGAGTTCTGTCTTCAATATCTGTCCACTTGCTGGTTTGACAAATATTTGAAGATAGCTTCTTCACATACAATAGAAAAAGAAGCCTCTTATAATCTCCAGGTCAATCCCTCTCTTCTCTGTGTTCTTACTGCATGTAGCAAATGCCTTTCTTCCAGCATTTGTCACACTGGGTCTGTCTAATTATTTTTGTATACATAGTCGACTAATATTTACTGAGCAACTCCCTTCTACCAGATGTTGTAGTAAGAAATTTCATAAGGTTTTTTGCTTAATCCTTATTCCAATTCCCTGACATAGGTAGTACATCCTCTTTACAGATAAGAAAATTGAGGCTCAAAATGAGGAAATGGTTTCACTTCTCTGTCAGTTTCCTCATCTGTGTAATGTGGATGCTAATACTGACCTTGTAAGGCAGTTGTGAGGAGTAAATAAGTAAAATGTACTCTTGCATATAGTAGGTGTGCGATAAATGGGAGCTATTTTTTCCAGTAACAATCCTTCCATGGGTCAGCCCATCCCATTTTTATCAATGATGATGATAATAATGATGATATTAATAACATTAATATACACTCTGTCCAAGACATAGTGCTGAGAGTTTTTCACACGCATTATCTTGCCCAATTCCTTCAATTCAGGTAACTGGTAACATTATTATCCTGTTCTGTAGAAGAGGAAATTGGAGGCCAGAAACAAAGTTACTTGCCCACAGTCATAATAGCCATAAAGAACAGGGCTGGGATTGGAAGAGTCTGGTTGGCTCCTAAGCCTCTGCTCCCAACTGCTTCTTCCTCTACCACATCCTTATTGAGCTGCTCTCTACTGCATCCCTTGCCATCTAAGTGCTGGGGACCAAGGGCCCCATCAGAGTGCCAACTGGGGCATGGAGGTCAAACTGGGGTACATCACAACCCTGTGGGTGTATTAGGATGCATGCAAAGGAAGAGTCCCAAATGAGGTAGATCTCAGAAAGCGGTCCTGGTAGAAAGAGAATAGGTCTGGGAGACCATGGGATTGTCAGAGGTGCGATGGAATGAGGGCAGGAGGCTCTAACAGAAGTAGATTTTGGATTATGGTGAAACCACAGAGTCACTCCTCCAGGGGTGAGTACAGCCTTAGAAATTTCCAGACTGCAACTATGAGCATTTAGGGAAATTAACTCCAAAGATGTCTGTCTTCTCTTTCTCTTCCACTCCTCCCTGCCCACCCCCATCCCAGTGTCTCTTACCTGAATGCTTGCTCTTATAAACACAATCATCTATTCTAGTTGCTTCAGAATTACAAAGAAAACAATTCCAGACATACTGGGAGCTGGATGCCTACCCTGAGATGTGGTCCCTAAAGTGGTTCAGGCCTCCCTAACTTCCCTGTCTCTGTCTTGCCTTCTTCTACAGTGATCCGGGCCAAGGTGGTGGGGAAGAAGCTGGTGAAGGAGGGGCCCTTTGGCACACTGGTCTACACCATCAAGCAGATGAAGGTGAGTGACAGCAGCCTGATCCCAGGATTCAGGAGGGTTTGGGTTTTTTTTGTCAGAGTCTTGGCCAATGGAGGCAAGTGGGGTTGGACTTAGGGTGTGTGTTTGCTCAGTGTCGGAGCCCCAGCCCTAGCCCCTCCACCTGGCTGGAGAGGGCATAGATGAGGCAGCAGAAAGGGACAGGTGGTGGTGGTGGTGCTGGCTGCTTCATCCCAGAGCCAGGGCCAGTGGAGTCCCTCAGAGACAGCTGTTAAGAAGCTGCGCTCTGGAACCAGACAGCAGAAAGCCCTGTTACCTAGTAACTATGAGACACTGGCCAAGTCACTGCCCCTCTCTGGACCTCAGTCTTCCCATCTGTAAAATGGGGAGAGGGATGTTGACTAGATCGTCTCTACAGGCTCTTCCGAGGTCTGACGTTTTAGGATTCAACAATGCCTGCTGGTTTTATGCAGTCACTGAGGTTACAACTTAGGTTTAACCTCTCAAAACTTTACATTAAACTTGTGCTGATCAAGGAACCTCAAGCCAAAGTAGGAACTTCACCCTCTCTCCCTATTTTCCCGGCTTTAATTGTCTTCTTGCATCCCATCAGTTAGCATCGTTTACAAAGCATGTTCACATAACTGAGCATATTTGTGAGGATGTTAACATTATGAAGCACATTCAGGAAGTGTGCCCTAAGAAAAAGCACATCCGATTCAAAACCTAGGGAGCCTGCCTCCTAGTCTCAGCTCCATTCCTTCCCTTGGCTCACTGGCCTTAGAATTGTCCCTTTTCCTGGGCTCAGTTTTGCCATACGTCAACAGTGTGAGGTTGGGCTGGGTACCCCTAAGAGCCCTCCTGGCTCAGGCATTTCAGGATTCTAAGTGCCCTGGGACACGGGCTGTGTTACTTCTAAGCAGGAGCTGGTTTGGGTGCCTCAGCACAGAGGACTGGGGCTCGACCCTGAACAGCTTGGCAGCTGGTCCATCACTCCACCTTTGTAAGCACCTCCCTGCATGCAGCACTCTGTGCCAGGAGCTGTGGAGGCCACAAGGAAGATGCGGTTCCTATGTTTAGGAACTATAGTCAGGCGGGAGAGAAGACACATGTGCAGGACTAATCAGGAGTCCGAGATGGGGGTGTGCCCAGGTCCCAGGGGACTGCTAGCCCTTGTACTCAGTGCTCACATTTGCATTCCCAGCAATTAGGGTGGGACCGGCAGGCAACAGGGACTTGGTAAATGCTTGTCCATCTAATGAGGGGACGAGTGTGAGACACACTGGCCTGAAACTCCCGAGGAGACAATTTATGGGTAGAATTGAGAGGGAGAGTGACACAGCCCCTGGGTTGTAACCAACCATCTCAGAGGCAGACCTCCAGGCCTCATAATTCCTGCATCCTGAGGCCTGAGGTTAGATGTACCAAGTTTGTGGAACCTGTTGCTTTGGATTCAATTTTGGAAACATCCACAGCATTCTGGTTATGTAATGTCCAGAGTCAGCCCTGGCCAGCTGCCCTTGGCTGCCCAAGCTTGGTCATGGGACCAGCTTATGTCTTCAGATGGCCATGGGGAGGGAAGAGTGGGTGGAGAGGGGACCAACAAGAGCAATAACAACCCAAAAAACCCACTGTGCAACCCCTGGAAGCTGGCAAGCAAATGCAAAAGCAGATTAGACAAAAGCAGAGGTTCAGGAGATGCATTCCCTGCCTGCTCTGGAATAATCCTTCACATTGTGAGACGCACTATGGTCAGCAGAGAGCTGGGAGGGGAAGAGGCTGGGAGCAGTGGTTCCTAAGTTTGCCTAGCTTCTCTCCTTCCTTCAAGGCCTGGATGCCAGGGTGACCAGAGGCCCTTGCTGTGGGCAGAATGTCCCATTCCCCCCTCACTGGGAACAGCCTCTAAGCAGTGTTTTGAGGCCAAATAACATTTGCTCACCCATCCACTTCAGAGCACACACACCCACTCCCAAGACACGGGTCTTTTGCTGTCCATTCACCATCTTTCACCCAGGTCCACGGATCAGAGTGCTGGACGTTAGAAAATAAGTTCCCTTGATTTACTTGTGACAGAGGCTCAAAGGGAAATGAGTGGTCCAGAATCACACATTTAATTAAAGCTAGATCTGGTTCCCAAGCTGAGGTGTCAGGGTTCCTTCCCAATCCTGTGTGCTCTTTACAGTGACTCCCAAAATATCCCTGCCATCTTACTTTGATCATCAACCACTATCTAGTACGTTTTATTAACTCTGCCCTGCTACCAGCCCAATATTAGATAACCTATAGAACTGGTCATTGCCCTTCTATCCAAACAGCCCCTGGATTCTGCTGGTCTCCAGGTACCAGTCTGCTAATCCAAGAAAGTACAAGACATAGGAGTAGGAGTAGGCCAGTCACCCTCCCTCCCTCCCTCATGTCCTTTCTTCTCTCCCTCCTCCCCACGCTCTCAGTGCTTCTGTGCTTTGCACTGTGCTTTTTTGAGCTGAGGATGCAAAGATATATATATTTTTTTTTGGCGGTACACGGGCCTCTCACTATTGTGGCCTCTCCTGCTGCGGAGCACAGGCTCCGGACGCGCAGGCTCAGTGGCCATGGCTCACAGGCCCAGCCGCTCCGCGGCATGTGGGATCCTCCCGGACCGGGGCACGAACCCGTGTCCCCTGCATCGGCAGGCGGACTCTCAACCACTGCAGCACCAGGGAAGCCCCAAAGATAATTGTTATAATGATGGGGGAACAATTCTCACAACAACCCTGTGAAATAGATACACATTATCCTTTATTTTACAGGTGATATTTGGAAAGGCTAAACAACCGTCAAGATTGTATAGTCAGAAAGTAGTAAACTAGAGCGAAATTAGCATTTTTGCCTACAGGGAGATTACAGAGCAGTGGAGCAGCAGGCTGATTCATAATTCCCACCCACTTTGGGGGCTCCCCCCACCCTATTTGTATCTAGTTCCCCTAGGGAACAAAAGGAGGTTAACTTGGGTTTGTGGATTTGTCATCCAGCAGTGTAGCTCTTGACTTGCAAAGGGTGTATGGAAAAATATCTTTGTAGGAGGGAAGGGGGAGAGGCCAGAGAGGGGAGCCTGCAGGAGTTTTGGCACTGGTCCCTGGGCGCTTTGTTCTAGTGGATTAGAGTCTACCCCAGAGAGTCAGCCGGGGAAAGCAAGGACTCCCTTAGAGCAGGACTAAAGGAACGGGGAAAACGTGAGAATTTGAGCTGCTCTGTCTGACCTCTCTTCTCTCTCAGAGTTCCCACCCCCTCCCCCCAAAACCTCTCACCAGATGAAAGGCAGGCAGACCCTCTCCCATATGCTAATTCCAGGGCCTCTGGTCCTCCTCTCAGGCATCTCTTGAGTGTGCAGTGACCCACAGGTGTGTTTGGGGGCAGGGGAAGGGTGTTAGAATGTTGAGGGAGCTTATTGCAAACCCAAACATAGAGATTCGCTGGGGCTGAGGTGCTGGGCTGTGGTACAAAGGTGGAAGTTTCCAGAATTGGATGTTCTAATCTTTGGGGATCTTATCTCTTATCAGGACCATGAGAAAGCATCTGCTTTGCCTGTAGCTTTAGTTTATGCCATGGAGACATGCTCTTAGGCTGGCTGCAGGGGACAGCACGTGGGGGACATTATGTCCCAGCTGGTCTTGGGAAAGGCCCATGGGGAGGCCCGCTGGTCATGTGCTGTGCATGTCCTAACTCTGGGCAGGACAGATCTGCTGGACAATCGGAATGCTTGGCCCCCAGTGACTTCCTTCCTTCAAGGCTTTGTCTAATCAAATGATTAATAGGATTTGAAGCTATTTGAAGCTCCAGCTGGAAGCCTCTCTGACCGCCCCAGCCTATGGGGAACTGTTCTCCTCCTCCAAATGCCTGTGACTCTGTTCTCGTGTGCTCTGCCACCCCAGCTAGACAGCCCATTCTGTGAGAGAAAAATCCATGTACTTGGTACCTCAGTCAGGTATCTAATGTCTCTGAAACTCGGTTGCTTATAAGAATCAGTTGTGAGTTTAAATGAGTTTATGATATAAAGCAGTATCCAGCACAGTGCTGTAGGCATGCCAGAAATATCTGACATAGTGGTGACAGTTCATGCTGCAAGTATAAAGACCAGACATTCCATAAGAAATAGGGAAAACTCCCCAAACTCAAAAATTTCTTTCCCACGTTATTTGTCCCTTCACCCCAAGGGAAGTTAACTTCTTAGAACTTCATGTAGATACTATCACAAAGCGAAGCCAAGCCCAGAGGCTTGTAGAGTCCAATGTGATGTATATACAATATTGCAATTAAATATTATAATGGAATATTATTCAGCCTTAAAAAAGGAAATCCTGTCATTTTGACAACAAAGATGAACCTGGAGGACATTATGCTAAGTATAAGCCAGACACAGAAAGAAAAATAATGCATGATCTCACATATTCGTGGAATCTAAAAAAGTCGAATTCTTAGAAGCAGAGAGTAGAATGGTGGTTACCAGGGTCTAGGAGGTGGGGGAAATGCGGAGATGTTGGTGAAAGGGTACAGATTTTCAGTACTGCAGGATGCGTAAGTTCTGGAGAGCTAGTGGACAGCATGGGGACTATGGTTACCAACACTGTACTACATACTAGAAAGTTGTTAAGAGAGTAGATGTTGTGTTCTCACACATAAAAAGGTAACTATATGAGGTGATGGATGTGTTAACTAGCTTCATTGTGGTAATCACAATGTATACATATATCAAAACCTCCCCTTACACTGATACACTTTTTATCTGTCAGTCATACCTCAGTAAAGCTGGGGGAAAAAAGAGCAACCTGTCTACGTCTGAAACCGGCTTTAACTACTTGCACTTAAGTGATGAGGCTGGGCAAGACATGTAGGAAGAAGAGGACCAAATCCTTCCCTCTGCTTATTACGAACTTTAGTATAACTGGCTTTAAACTAATTTTTACTAAAGTATGCCAAGTGCTATTCTAAGGCATTTAATTCTCAAAAACGCTATATGAAGTAATTGCTTTGCCCCAATTTACAGATGAAGAAACTGAGGCCCAAAGATGGTACGTAACTTTCCAAGAGGCAAATAAGTGGCAGAGACAAGATGCAGACGCTGGCTGTCTGTCCACAGAACCCAAG
Organism: Aethalodelphis obliquidens; assembly: GCF_003676395.1. NCBI lineage: Eukaryota > Metazoa > Chordata > Mammalia > Artiodactyla > Delphinidae > Aethalodelphis > Aethalodelphis obliquidens. Next base: position 50,657,289 of record NW_020837952.1, read on the forward strand.
TTTACCATTAATCTTCCATTGCATCGGCTGGATCAGATTAACACCCTTTCCAATTCTGAGATTCTCAGATTCTCTGATTTCAGGACATTATAAACCTGTTATAACCCTCCTAAGTTTGTCAAACCAATTCTCGGTCTCTATGACTACAAACCTAATAATACTTTAGGATACTTTAGGACCAATACTTTAGGATACTTTAGGATCAATATTTAGATCAAGCTGGATTATTATAAAGAAAAGACAACAAAATGAGTAAAACCTGCCTTTACCATACATTTACCATATTATTTTCAGAATTGACCCTGAAAGGCAGCTCTGTATTTGTCAGACTCAGTCATTTATAATGTGTTAAGATTTTGGCTCCATATGCAAGTGCTAGAAACCATATTAAAATAAAGGGTTCTTCAATTCAAAAGTAGCAGAGATGCCAAGCTGATTTCAACAAGTTGAGTTCTTACTGGGCAGGGGCTTGATTCTTACCCATAAAGCAGAAAAGAGATACAGGGGACAGACCAACATGGAATAAACTGAGTCTCCAACAGGCTGGCCTGAAAGACCTAGAGAGAGTACTGAGTTGGAACACTTGCCAAAAAGTCAAGGGTCATCCACACCAAAGTGAGAAGTTGTTGGGCCTGGGAGTGAGTACAGGGGACGTTCTCCCGAGGCCACACTTGATGGCATGCACACAGCAGCACCCTTAAGCATGGTTCCTGTTAAAGCCAGAGAGGCACCATCCATCACTGAGGAAGTGGGGGGTAGGATGTGACACGCCCGTGCTCCCCGAGAGCACAGCTCAAAACTGAGAGGACAGCACTTCTCGCTGCTCTTGGCTGCATTTCCTCATTCATCTGGAGAGCCTCCCGGGAAAAGAGGGTTAAGAAGGGAGGCCAGGTAAATTAAAAGCACCTGCACCGATGGTTGCACACAATTAGAACAGCACTCCCCTTAAAAAGGCAGAGGCTCCCAAACCCTGTCGGTCCAAGAGACCCTTTGTGATGGCAGAGGGCCTCATGGACCACCTACCCCCGCCAGCCAGTCGCCACTTAAAAGAAGATGGGGAGAAAGAAAAACAGCCCATTAGACTGAATGGGAGGCACTTAGATGAGACACCAATGAGGTGATGTCTGGCTTTTTATTACCATTAGTAAATTACTTATGCATGCCAGGAACTAAAATAGAGACGTTGTCTTATTGGAAACCCTTGGGATAAGCCTAGAGACCACCAGCCATCCAGGGCCTGTGTACTCTGAGAACTGGGGGATAATGGGATTCGGCAACACCTCGGTGCCCCCTCCCACCTCCACCAGCTCACATGGTTAGCAGTTGTCTCAACAGATCCGGGCCCACATAATGCTCGTGGACTTGACCTGGAATAACCAAGTGGGTTCAGCCTCTGTTACATTCACACCAGTGGCTCTGAGCGCATGCTTACAAAGGAGGCACGATAGCTATAAATGGCCCTTAGCCATCAGAGGCCCTTAGCCATGAACTTGTGAGGCTGCATTGGGAGACAGCATAGGATAATGGTTAAGAGCAGATTCCCCTGCTTGGATGCCTATCTCTGCTATTCGCCAACCGTGTGGCCTTAGACAAGCCACTTAATCTGCCTAGGCCTCAGGCTCCTCATCTGTAAAATGGAATGGGAGGTGTGACTGGATGGATGGGAAGGCTTCTCGGGGAAGGCACCACCCATGGCTCAGACAAGTGAGGAGCAGGTGGCCTCGTCTCTGAAGTGAAGACCCTGGGGTAGGTAGGTCAGTGACCGGCCACACAGTGGCCTATTAGGGGAATCTGATCCCACAGCCCAAATGACAGCATGTGTTCTGAGCCCTGGTCCCCCTCTCATGATATTCCTTCTGCCCACAGATGTACCGAGGCTTCACCAAGATGCCCCACGTGCAGTACATCCACACAGAAGCTTCCGAAAGTCTCTGTGGCCTTAAGCTAGAGGTCAACAAGTACCAGTACCTGCTGACAGGTAACGGCCAAATCCAGCATCTAGGCCAGGGTTTGGCCAAGGTCCACTGTTCCTTCACTTTAGAGGATGGAGAAGGAATGGTAGACCCAGCAGTGTTCTCAGGACTTTGGCGATGAGCCCACTGACTTATAAAGAATATCTAATGTTGAGTCCATCTTGCTTGACCAGTGGTGGGAGCTTGAAGTTCCTACAGTGAGGCTGGATTTTAGTCTCCGCTCCACCACTGACTCTGGGGAGGAAACCTAGTTTTGCCTGGTTTTGCAATTTCTTAGCTTTACTGTAAATGAAAAGAAATTGCTAGTACCTATTGCTCTCCACATCTTAGGACAACCTATTAGGTCTGTCTTTGAAACTTATCCACCTTTACGCAGTCAACGTAGAAAGGAAAAAACAAAAGCAAGATCAAAAAGCCATTGACACGGGAAGAGAATAGTTGGTCTCTGGCCCCAGCTCCAGTGCTTACTGGGTTTGGGACCTTCTGCAAATCGCTTAACCTCTCTGAACTTAATTTTCTGTATTTGGAAAATGGGAATACAACTCATCCTAAAAGGTGTTGGGGAGGATGAAATAAAACCATGGGACTGAAGAGTACGTAGCACAGTTCCTGGCCTAAGGGGGTTACTCAGTAGGTATGAATTCTTCCTCTTCTGGCTGGGTTCTGGACAAAATAACCCCCGCTTGTTGTCCCTCTCCTCCTCTAGGCCGTGTCTATGATGGCAAGATGTACACAGGACTGTGTAACTTCGTGGAGAGGTGGGACCAGCTCACCCTCTCCCAGCGCAAGGGGTTGAACTATCGATATCATCTGGGTTGTAATTGCAAGGTAAGCCCCAGGGAGAGCAGGCAGGGGAGGTGCTGGCTCGCAGCCCCAGAAACATCAGCTCCTACAGTACTGGGCACTGGGCCGTGAGGCTGGGAAGGGTGTGCATGTCAGGCCTGAGCAGAGGGGCAGGTCCGAGAAGGAGTGGTGAGGAATGTTGCACCAGGCTGAGCAGTGAAGAAGGCGAGGAAAGAATGACTTTCTGCTGTAATATGTGCTGCCCACTTGGCAGCTGCCGGGGCATGAGGGCTCTTCAGCATCCTTGGCCCCTCCCGTGGCTCAAGGTTGTGGCAGGTACAGGATCCTTACGTTGGCAGGTCCTGCCCAGCAGCCCCAAGTGGGTTCACCTAGGCAGCTGACGCACTGGTGGCCCCCGCCCCAGGTGGGCAAGCTGGCGCAGGACTGCTGATACCACTTGCTGCAGAGAGTCACTCTTCAACCTGGCCCAACTCCTTGACCCAAGCACAGGGTCAGGGCACACAGCCTTGCTGCTGTGGGAGGCAGTTAGGCCATTCTCTCAGTTAATTCTCACAACAACTCTGCCAAATGGGACAATAGTGATTATGACTAGTACAGTTTTAATTGTCCCCATTTTGCAGAGGAGGAAACAGAGACCTAGAGAGCTTAAGTAGCTAGCCCTAAGTCACACAGCTCACTAAGTCTGATTTCTAGCCTAGGGCAGCTGGACTCTACAGTGTATGCTTTAATCTTTCTAATTTCTCAATTCCCTACAACAGCTGAGAGCTCCCGCCTTTGCCTGTTACCATTTGAGAGGGAAAGCACTCCCAAATGTCTAATTCTACCATTTTCTGGCTGTGTGACCTGGGGCAAGTTACTTAACCTCTCTGAGGCTCTATTCTTTGTAAAAGGGAGATAAATCTGTTATGAGAATTAAAGAGAATAATACAGAAGCACTTAGCAGAATGTCTGGTACACAGTAGGTGCTCAATAAGTATTGGTGAGTGTTATTTATATTATTTTCACTAAGGGAGTGATGTGGCTGGGCTCCACCTGCAGTGGTCCCAAGTTCTGAATCCAGTCTCAGGCAAGCATCAGGCCTAGGTCCACCACAGCAGGCTCCACCAACCTTTGGTTGTTATCTCACTGCAGATCAAATCCTGCTACTACCTGCCTTGCTTTGTGACCTCCAAGAACGAGTGTCTCTGGACCGACATGCTCTCCAATTTTGGCTACCCTGGCTACCAGTCCAAACACTATGCCTGCATCCGGCAGAAGGGTGGCTACTGCAGCTGGTACCGAGGATGGGCCCCCCCGGACAAAAGCATCATCAATGCCACAGACCCCTGAGTGCCAGACCCTGCCCCAACTCACTTCCCTCCTTTCCCACTGAGCTTCCCTTGGACACTAACTCTTCCCAGATGATGACAATGAAATTAGTGCCTGTTTTCTTGCAAATTTAGCACTTCGAACACTTAAAGGAAAATCTATGCCGTCATATGGAGTTTATTTGGAACCATCCTCCTGGCCCCACCCTTCCCTTTCTTTTTGGTTTTGACATCACCCATTTCCACCTGGCAATTTTTGGTGCCATGCCGGAAAGAATGAGGAATGTATATTCTTCTTTGTGATGATATAATCTATATTTTTTTAGGAAAACAAAAATTGAAAAACTACCCAATTTGGGCATTGTAATACCTACCCTTCTTTCTTCTTCCCCATCTCACCATCTCCCAGACCCTCCTCCCTTTGCCCTTCTCTTCCCCCTTCCCCAGTACATAAAGGACACAGACAAGGAAGCTGCTGAAAAGCCAACTGTTTCAAATCAGTCAAGGGCAGCAAGCAGATAGACTCAAGGTACGCAGAAGATCTTATACACCAAGGAGATGCTACTGCATGTCCCCACCAGACTATGTCTGTCTGTGTCTGCACGTGAGAGTGAGGGAGGGGAGGAAGAAACTGCAAGAGGGTCTGGATGATGCAGTACACACACAATTCCCCAGCCCAACGATGCTTGGGTTGACCAGATGTTTCTGAGTCTGGAGCAAGCAGCCAGGCCAGAATAACAGAACTTTCTTAGTTGGTGAAGACTTAAACATCTGCCTGAGGTCAGGAGGCAATTTGCCTGCCTTGGACAAAAGCTCAGGTGAAAGACTGAGATGAATGTCTTTCCTCTCCCTGCCTCCCACAAGATTTCCTCCTGGAAAACTCTTTAGTAGATTTGGCCAGGAGCTTGCCTTTATGTAAATTGGAGAGATACAAACACAGTACACTATCCACAGATATAGGACCAGTAGATATGGGTAGAGAATACTATTTCCAAAGTAGCATTTATCTCACCTAGGGGGATGTGTTTGCATACACATTTGCATATACCCACGTGGGGACATAAGCTAATTTTTTACAGGACACAGAATTCTGTTCAATGCTGTTAAATACACCAATAGTTTAATCTCTTCTATTTTGTTGTTGTTGCTTGTTTAAAGAAAATCATGACATTCCAAGTTGACCTTTTTTTTTTTTTTCATTTTAATTAAAATTTGAAATTCTGAGCACCCTCAGCATCCCTCTAATTGGGGTCATCTGACCTCTGTCCCTCTCCTTTTCTCCTGCTTCATGTTTGGGGCCTTCGTTTAACTGCCTTACTGGCTTGGCTCAGATGGGAGATGAGAGTGAATGTGGGTCAGGGGCCTGGGCACAGGAAGGAAAGCTGCAGTGCCCTGCCTTGGCTAGATGGCCACCTTTCCTGGGTTTGGGGACAACTTGCTCCTCTTCCTCCAGCTTACTGGTGGGTGAATGCCACCTCCTGAGGTCCTCAGCTCATAAAGTTAAAATTGGTGGTCATTGGGAAAGCCTTACTCTGCAATCAGCTGTAGGGTTTTTGTTGTGTTTTTTGAAGTAAAACTGTAATATAAATTCTCTGATTAAATAAAATTATTTTAAGTTTTAGTGTTGAAAGTGAGATGCCAAGAGTAGGTGATAATGTATATTTTACAGAATTGGGGATGGTAGGATGGTTACATTTAACATGATTGCTCTCTTTTTTCAGATTATGGGTATTTATCCTGTATTAGTATTTGTATCTTCAGTTCATTCCACTTTAGGAAACAGAGCTGCCAACTGAAACAGGAGAAAAAAAAAAAAAGAAGCAGACAATACATTGTAATGTCTCGCACACAAATGCAAATGCCCAGGCAAGGTGTTTGGCAGGACCCCCGTGCAGGAAGGCAGTACAGGCATCCAGTTTCCTTGGGATTGATTTCATTACCTACCTTTCACCTTGTGGTTGTGACATCTGGCATACAGGAAATGGGGGTGGAGGGGGTGGTGCTTTGCTCTCTCAATGGGGCAGCGTGAGCAGGAGAAGCTGAGGTCAGCAGGCCAGTGGTTTTTAAGGGGTGAGCCCCAGACTTGGTGTTTTAAGATTTTCTTTATTTGGACCTCAAAGTCCTATAAGGTGGAACCCCTAACCCAACCTGCACAAGTGCCCTCCCACAATTGGGCATTAGTGTGACCTCCATGAGGCATCTGGCTATTCTTGGTCCCTGGTGGGGTCATCTCCACTCACACAAGGAGGGGCTTGAGGTGACGCCTGAGCATGTGTCACCTGAAGTTTCCCTCTGAAAAGTTGGTGGAACCTCTGAAAAGTTGGTGGAACCACAGTCCCATCTGCCAGGCCCTGGCAAGGAAAACAGCAGGTCCTGAGCAAAGAAGGGTCCTTTGCAGAGTGATGTCAGAGGGCGGTTTTTGAGCTTTCTATAAGCTATAGCTTTGTTTATTTCACCTGTTCACTTACTGTATAATTTAAAGTCATTTATGTAGCTGAGACACTTCTGTATTTCATTCATATCGTGAACGTTTTATTTTGCTAAATCTTATGTCATGTGTAGCCTGTAATATGTGTACATTGTGTTTAAGAGGAAAAAGAAAAAAAAACAAAACCCACACGCCGCCATTTTCCTGAATCAAATTCTACAGTGGAACAGAGGGTAAATACTTCTACTGCGCAGGCAGCTAGACTGGCGAATTGGGGAAACTAGAAGGAACTAGCACTAGAGACTCCTCCAGACTCCTCCCTATCGGCATCCTCGTGGCCTTCTGGACTAGGAGGGAGGAGAGAAAAAATAGCAAGTACATTCACATCCTTGCTCTGAGGCACCTGGCCCTGGGCAGTCTGCTGGTCATTCCCATTCCCTTCTCCCTCTAGTCCGTTTGTCCACCCCATTGGGAAGCCACGATTTCTCCTAAAAATCCAGGGCTGTGGGACCTGTGATTCCAAGCTCTCTTGGCCTCCTCTGGCCATCTCTTCTGTCTCCCTATCCAAAAGCACCACACCCAGGCTCTCACCTTTCAGGCCAGTGCTCCATCTGGCCAGGGTAGATAATACTGGGAGACTCCTGTGCTTTAGCCTTACCCAGCCCCAGACCCTACATCATGGCAATCAAGCTACAGCCCATGAGCACCATTTTTCATACCATGGTTCTTGAGCAATTAAAAAAACAAATGACTTATTGGAACAGCTGTCTCATAGGAACTGTGGTCCCCAGGAGACAATACCCTCCCCCCCGCCTCTGCCCTTCATCATATGCTCAATGATCAACAATATGGATTAACCAAAAATGACACCCAAGTGTTTGGCTCCTGGCTGCCAAAGTAAAAATATCACTAAAATAGTTTTACACAAGAAAAACACTTAAATTCTGACAGCAAAAGCAAAACAAAATGGGGGAGTGCTGGGGAGACAGATACCAACAGCTTCCAAATTGGCTCTTGGGAGACACGAGGAGGGCTCATACTCCAAGGGGAGGGGCTTCGTAAATTCTCCCATGACCCCCACCTTCCTCCTTAGCCGGTCTGCTGTCCTGAGACCCAGAAGTGATGGAGAGAAACCAACCAGAGAAAACCCTGTCTGGAAGGAATGTATTTGTTGCTAAATTTTGTAGCACTGTTTACAGTTTTCCTCCATGTTATTTATGAATTTTATATGCCGTGAATGTATATTGTCTTGTAATGTTGCATAATGTTCACTTTTTATAGTGTGTCCTTTATTCTAAACAGTAAAGTGGTTTTATTTCTATCACACACCTGATAGAGTCTCTTGTCTCCTTGTGTCCTGACTGCCATTGTGGGTTATAGGGATCACAGAGGGCCTTGGAAGCCAGGTCCTGCCTGCTTTGGCTCCTGGTCTGTGCCCACTCCCCTCCCTCCGCTCACTTCTACAGCATGGACCCACCTGCCCCAGTCAGGTGCATTTTCAGGAGCAGCATCCTAGCTTTCCTCCTGGCTGCTAATCCAGCCCTGACCTTGCTCCCTGATTCTATGGCCAGGGTTCTCCCTAGTTCTATGGAATCTGGATCAATATCGAATTGCCTATTAGTGGTACAGGTATTCCCAGACTGGGCCCCTGACTTGGCCTTCCCTGGTGGGAAGAATCTTCCTAAGAATCTCAGCCTGGTGGAAGTGGGAGGGGGAGGGGGAGGCTCAAACAGCAGTCCTTGATGCCAAATGCCTGCCTGAAATTCCGAGTAGGGCTTGGCCTAGTTGGGAATGCCAGGAACTCACTACAGCCAGCCAATGCCTCCCAGAACTTACAGCTGGGCCTGTCACCCTCAATGGGCTGGGCTGGCTGCAGACCCCTCACCCAACTTTCATCCCATTGTTGACAGTGTTCCAGGGTATGGTTCTGCACCTATTTTAAAGCTACTCTATTTTGAGCACCTATCATATGCCAAGCACAGCACCCTATACACATGATCACATTAAATCTCAACAACCCAATGAGGTAGTTCCACTGTCATCCATGGTTTTTGGCTGAGGAAGCTGAGGCTCACAGAGACCCAAGACCTAGTAAGTAGGCAGAACTGGGATTCAAACTCAGGCTGGATTGAGTATAAACCCTGCATTTTCTCCACGGTGTTCTCACTTAGTTGGAATATGCTGGGTTGCACATGCCCTTCTCATTCCAACCAGTGTATCCTGGATTCTATGACTCCTCTCACTGCATCACATACAAGGGAAAGATAATCAATGAGAAATGTTTCTGCCTGGTTAGACTGTCCCCTACCTGGAGACACCTATCAGTGTCTCCAAACAGGATTGTCATGCTCAGCAGCCTAAGCTTGGGATTCTACAAGCACAGCATCATCCTCAGCTGAGATTACTGAATACCCTATTAACTCTCTTGTTCCCCAAGACTCACATTCCTTGCAAGGCATGCATGGGGCCATGGCCCTGCATTCCTTTGTCCAGTTTAACAAGACCACCGACCATGAAAGCAGGCATGTCATGGGCTATTTCCAGCTGCCCAGAACTCTTGATCCAACTTCTTCTGGCCGCAGGATGAAGAACTCTCCACCTCATCCCAAAAGATGTTCACCTTTCCCACCATCCAAATGGGAGGCTATCCCACATATTCCGAATGGAAGGCTATCCCACATACTCTGAATTCTCTGGGAAGCTCCAACCACTTCCCAGAGACAACCTTGAGTATATTCAAAAGTTGGAATGCGAAGAGGATGCACAAGGAAACTGCCCTTTGACGATCAATGCAAACAAAATATTACTGCTTTTATTAAAATAAGAGTTGAAACCAGGTCCTGCACAGGGCTCAAGGGTTCAAGGTAACATCCAACCTTTGAAACATCTTTCACCTTTATTATCAACCTTTGGTTCCAATATGCCAGCTCAAGTTGTCCCCTGATTTGCTGAAAATTCCCAATGTCCCAAGGAATGCTGTCCATCTTTGTCATTTGCTCTACTGCCTGAATTTTACCTGGAGACCTGACCCTTCTCCTAGGAAAGCCAGGTATTCCTATAGGATGTCACAGCTCTTCCTTAGAGCCTAGGTGGTCAAGGAGCAGCCCCTGAGCCCATCTCCTCCATTCAAATGGACTAAGTACATGGACAACTGTGTTTATGCCATATCACAAAAATAAGCAGAGTAAAAAAGGGCACTCACCATTGGCTTATGGTTGGGGAAAAACGTTTGCTCCACAAGCGGGAACTTCTCAGGACCCAGGGAATGGAAGATCTTAATGAGTTGAGAAAACTAGGGAAGAATACGAGAGAACATTGGTCAACCGTTGTTACCCAGTATGTACCAACCCCTTCATTCCCGCCAGGTCCACTAAGTTCTGCTCAATCACATTTCATAAGCATTTTCTACACTCTTAGCATTTCACACAAGCACAAGCTGCTGACCTTCATGCCATGTTCCCTGCCTGCAATGCCCTTCTTTTTTGAGAGGCATTTGTGTAGTAGTTTATGGTGTAGACTCTGGGTTCAAATCCTCTACCACTTACTAGCTGTGTAACCTTGAAAGTCATTTCAGATTTCTGAGCTTCAGTTTCCTCATTTGTAAATGGAGAAAACAAGAGATCCAACCTGACAGGATTGTTGTAAGGATTAAATATACAGTGTATTAAAAGCAAGCCCTGCTCCATAGGTACACCTGAATGTTGGCTATGTTAGTAGTAAGTATTTTCTCTGCTCTTAGAAACCCCACTCATTTCCAACAGCACAAGCTGCATCCCTTCCACACTGTGCTCCCCCTGCTTCAGCACTTCCTAGTTTTGCCATGGAGATAGTTACTGTCTCCAGAGCTAGTGGATAAGCTCCTGAAAAGCAGACCTCAGACTTATAGTCTCCTCTATCACCCACCCTACTCAGCACCCTGGGAGTTCATTCTGTGCCCAGCACTGTGCCTTAATATTGGGGCAACACACTGAACACGTAGACCAGGCCTGGAGGAAAGACTGCCTGTGGGCAGATGGTTGGGATAATAATGTCTTGCTGGAGGGAAGCGAGGGGGTTATGGGACCTGGAAGAGGGACGGAGTGGGGGTGAGGATGACTCCCTGGAGCAGATGACATAAGAGAAGGAAGAGGGCACTCCAGGTGTGCAGTGAAACAACTGTGTGCTGGAGACACTCAGTGGCTGCCATGGCTGTGGCCTTGGGTGCAAGGGACAGTGAGAGAGGAGGCTGGAGAGTGATCCATCACAGACCACCAGGAGCCTTAGAGGCCAGACAAAGAGCTGGGAATTCACCCAGAAGGCAAAGGGGAGCTGCTGGTGAACAAAAGCAGGGAAGAGAAAGGTAGACGCTGATCACGAAGAAGAAATATGCTGCAATGTGTGGCCTAACGTGGATGCCCAATGGCTAGAAGAGGAGCTAAGTCTTGTGCCAAACTTACTTTGGGGTAACTCAACACTAAGAGCTCACAAAGAAAGAACAGGTAACTTAGGAACTTTCGGCATCAGGCCAGGATTGGTCTGTAGATTCTTGGGCTGTAACCTGCAGCTGTGGTGCAACACGGTGTCAGTTTAGTGGGCTCGAGGGACCTCAGAAATATGGAAAATGATGGGAGGGTCCCTCATTCTACAGATAAGGAAACTGAAGTCCAGAGAAGGAGAGTAATTCCATAATCAAGCAGGAGTTTTGGATATGCCCAGCTTCACTACCTCCTACTGGCTGCATGAGCCTCAGTTTCCTCATCTGTACAATGGAGATATTAGAAACACCTACTATCAGGGTGGTTCAAGGATTAAATGTAATATGCATGTGAAGGGCTCAGAGTGCAGTTAGTGCTAATAAATGGTAGTTGCTACCATGACCATGACTATGTGGGAAAACAAGGAAGGTGAACTAATACTACCTAGGACCTTTCTGGGATGTTGCAGGCCTAAAAGCTTGGTTAGGGAAGAATGAGAAGGAGACCAAAGCCTTGGTAACAGTGGTTAAAGACTATCTATATCTATTAAAGTAATGCATGTATGCATTCAATAAATACTGAGTGCCAGCTCTGCAGAGACCTCGTTCCTAATACTAGGGACAATAATAGTTGTTACCATTTTTTGAGTATGTACTTAATGCCACCCACCATTCTAAGTACTTTACATGTATTAAGTCATAACCCTACCAGGAGGGCCCTATTTTTATCATTCTTTCACAAATATAGAAAATAAACTCAGAGAGATCAAGCAAGTTGCACAACGCTAATCAGCTCATAAATGGAGAAGCCTGGACCTAGGCAGTCTGGCTCCAGAGCCCATGTTCTCAATCACTGCCCTACCACCAGGAGACCATGCAGAGAGACAAGAAAAGAAGAGATGAGATGGCTAAGAGCTTCATAGAGCACATCCTACATACCCCCCAACCTCTACATTTCCTCTTCCCCTTCTTTGCTTTGTTTTCCCCTTGACACTTATCATGTCGTATTAAATATTTGGCATGTCTATTAACATACTTCATGTGCCCCTGCTCACTACAATGTAAGATCTGGGGATTTTGGTCTGATTTGCTCACTGCCATGTTCCTAGAACTTAGAACAGTCCCTGGAACATAGTAGGTGCTCTGTTTGTTGCATGAATAGATTATTTCAAGTAGGGGAGCTGGATAATACAGATGAATGAATAAACATATCATTCTAGGTGGAGATAAGTATTTGGGGAAAAAATAAAGCAGGGTAAGAAATTTGAGAGTATTTGGGGAGTGATGGGGTGATATTTTAGGAAAAGTCTCTCTTACAGGTAACATTTGGATGGAAAGGCATATCAAATGAATGAATATGAAACTAATGAATAAAAGTGGGAGAGGAATCGAGCATTAGGGACTGAAGAGAGATGACTTCAAGTTTGGGTTTCACCCCTCCCTGGCTCCACGACCCTGGGGAGTTCCTTAACAGCCCTAAAGCTGATCTTCCTTTTCTGTAAAATAGAGTAAGGATGCTCACTTCACATGATAGCAATAGCGTGAGCACCAGGCAGCACAGATTTCTAGTATATATTAAGTGCTCAATAAACAGTGCTGACCTTTAAACAAAAATGATGACATGCTCAAATATTAATAAGAGCAGTAGGGTACCCCCTCTCACCACTAATATTTTTATAACATAACACTGTATCATAATATGCTATATAATATCATTAGGTAATAACTACAAGAAGGAGTTTGGGATCTAAGTTGTTTATTCAGTTGCTTTAAAAAGACTCCTTTTAGGGCTTCCCTGGTGGCACAGTGGTTGAGAGTCCGCCTGCCGATGCAGGGGACACGGGTTCGTGCCCCAGTCCGGGAAGATCCCACATACCTTGGAGCGGCTAGACCCATGAGCTATGGCCGCTGAGCCTGCGCATCCGGAGCCTGTGCTCCGCAACGGGAGAGTCCACAACAGTGAGAAGCCCGCATACCGCAAAAAAAAAAAAAAAAAAAAAAAGACTCCTTTTATTACTGGGCCTCCATGCTGGGGAATGGGTCCACTTCAGGGCTGGGAGGCCAGCCACGCCTCCCCCTTCATTCCGGGTCAGCCTGGCCCAGCACCTACCACCCAGGGCTTGCTGCAGAAGTTGTAGACGGAGTAGAGGGAGTTGACGGCAGGCAGCCCTCCATACTGGAGGCCGATGACCAGGCTGCGGTAGTCTTCACCCAGGGCCATGCTGTAGGCATGCTGGCGGACAAGGATGAAGTCCGGCTTGAAGGATCTGCCAAGAGAGGGGCCGGCAGCAGTGTTACATACCTTGCATTGATGGAACAATCAGGGCAACAAGCCACAGCCTGCTGGGGATAGCGCCTCAGTTCAGAATGCAGATGGGGTGTGGGAGTATGGATGAGGAAGCTCAGATGCAAACACACAGCAACTGAAAAGTAAAAGGACTGAAAACAATTCATACTTTCTTCTATTCCTTTTTAAGGTTGTTTTCTAAATTTTCTATATTGAACAACTATTTCATTTGCAATTGGAAAAAAATGTATCAAACAATTCAGTGAATATACTGTGATTTTACTAGGCACTACGGTGGATGCACATGTTACTGAGTCGTCACAACTGCCCTGGGATGTGGGTATTGCTGCCATCAACTCCATCTTACAGATGAGCACCCTGAGGCTCAGGAAGATCAGGTCACTTCCGCAAAAAGACACACTGCAGGTAAGTGGCAGGGCCAGGTCTGTGTAGCCTCACAACCCTGGATCTCAACGATGGTGCAACATGGTTTTCTTCTCATATATCTCCAACGGTGTCTTGTCCCTTTCAAGTAACAACCTCTGGAAAGCAGCAAGAGTACTGATGTGATGGCCAAGAACATGCCAGGCTCTTTGCCAGGTCTCTCTGGAAATAAGATCCTGATTAATGCTCACAAGCAAACCTGGGTACGGTTGGGACTATTTCTCCACCTTACAGATAAGAACACTGCAGGTCAGAGAAGTTGTGAACTTCCCCAAGTCACAAAGCTTGGAAGCAGGAGAGCCACGTTTGACCTCAGGTCATCTGGCTCCAAGTCCACACGCTCTTCCTTTCATCACACGGCTCCAGGTGGATTCACACGTTGTTTTATTCACACTGCCAAGGATCCACCTGTTTCTGGATTCCTCATTTCTAAGTCACACAAGAAAATCAGACTCACGGTAGGTAGGTGGTTTATACTTAAAATGGTGTGATCCATCTGGCTCATCTAGAGTCAGACACTTAGCTTCAAATAAACTTTAGTTCTTTAAAATAATTCAAATATAAATTAAAATGACTCTCAAAGGGAAAAGACTTGCCCCCAGGGAAGACACTTTTTGAATCACTCTGAGCTTGGGCCTTATGGGGCTTGCCCCCAGGGGCTGGCACCCAGGAGCAGGCGCGTAACAAGGACGTGTTGAAGGAATGAATGATGTACATAAACATCACCTCCTGTTCCCAAAGGAAAGGGCAAGGGTCTCCCCGGCTAAGTTGTAACTCATCCTGAGGGCAGCCACGTGGACGGTGACACCTGGGTGTGGGTGGCATTTGCTCATGGAAGCAGTCAGTGATGTCACTGTGGTTAGGGTTGGCGTTGGGCTAGAAGTTTGGGACCTGCTATGCCTACAGTCCTGTTACATTCTTAGAGGTGAACCAGTTCCACCAGTGCATTTTACAGATGCGGAAACTGAGCCCTGTCGCCGGGCAGTGGCATGTCCCGGGTCACTCAGCAAAACCATGGCACAGCAGGAGGTCACACCCACTTCCCTGCTTTCCTTCTGCTCTCTGCCCTCCACTTTACAGTGTCTTACAGCAACAGAGATGGAAGGCGGGATGAAGGGGTGTGTGTGTCTCTCACAGGAATCTGAGGACCAAAGGGAGCACTGACTTGTAAGACAACCATTTTCTACATTTATCTGATTTTTAAAATAATATATGTTCATTGTGGAAAAAGAGAAAAAACACCCTTGGAAAACACAAAGAAGTAAACAAAATTACCTGTAATTCTCAACTCAGAGAAAATTCTAATAACCTTTCTATGTGTTTCCTTATATGTACATTATGATCCACTAACCTATTTTCATATATATAATATGCATTCACACTCATAATTGACTTCCTGTTTTCTGTTAATTATGATTTTGCTATTTTCCACATATCGCAGTATATTTTCCCTACCAAAATATCTTCAAAAATATCATTTCTAATGGCTACCTAATAATAGTGCACCGAATGGACATACCATATTAAGCCAATCATCTATTATTATCAAGTAGCCTCTTTCCAATATTTCACACATGCACATCTTTGCACACAAATCAACCTCTTCATTTAAAACTATTTCCTTTAGAGTCTGTGAAGTGGGATCATTGGGTTAAAGGGTATGAACTTTTTTAAAGGTGCTCAAAAGAGTACCCCTTTTTAAAGGCGCACAGCACCACAGCACCTGACAGCAAGCTCCTCACCGCAGGCTCACCAGCACGGCGGTCTTTAAAAAATACATTTTTCAATTTATAAACCATTTCCCCCAAAAGATACTCTGCACCCCACTGCTGTTTTAGTTCTCATTTTTCTGATTTTAGTGAGATCGAGTACTTTTATTAACCATATGCATTTTCTTTTCTGTAAAAGTTTGCTCACATTTTTCCCCATTAAAAAAGAAATGGGGCCTCCCTGTTTCCTCATTGATGTGAGCTCTGTGTTAGGGAGGCTGCCCTTCATCTGTCACACTCAGTAATGTTTTTACTAGTTGCTTGCCTTTTTTTTTTATGGCTGTGAATCTTAAGAAAATATGGAAACACATTTTCCATTCCCCCTGAGTCTTTTCCTTTTGATTTCTCTCTCTGCTTTGATGCTCCGAGGGTCCTCCAGGGCCCCAGTTCCAACAGCACGATGCCCCCTCTTCCTGGCAGTGTAGTTTCCCTCACAGACAATGGTGCTAGCACACTTGGTGCCTCACTAGGGCAACTTCACTCTGCTCCAGGAGGAAATAAAGTCTTGTGCTGGGCAGCCTCCTAGTTTTTCACTGTTTGTGGAGAACTCATAAGAAGAACACAGCCTGGGGGTGGGGGTGGGGGAATCTGGCTATCTAGAAAAAGGAGGTGCCCTTCCCAGACCACCTTCCAAGAAGAGTATCCGATGGCCTGTCTTGGGATACTCTGACCCCAGCCCCAGGTATTATGGTGCTGTCTTTCCAGGCTGTCTAGAGCTCACCTCTAAATCAGATCTTTCTTACTCTTTGAAATAAAGTAGTGGCCACCTCCTATTTGTCTTCCAGGATTTGGGAATCTACCTCAAGCTTCCATATTCCAAGTGCTCTTTTAAAATTATACATCAACTCCATGCTCGAAACCCTCAGAAGTCTTCCCTCTTTCTGATGACAGATCCTCACCTCCTTACCATGGCTACAAGGTCCCTGCCCACCTCTCCATCCTCATTTCTACTTTATCCCCTCCCTCACCTCCACCCAAACCACACTGACAACGGCTCCTCCCTCTAATTCTCAACCTTGATGCTCTTTTCCCAAATTGTTCATGGGTGCCTCATTCTTATCACTCATTGGCTCAAATTCATTTCCTGAAAGACACCTGTCCTGTTCGCTCTATTGAAATTTTCCCCAACCCTCATACTGCCCTATTTTCTTTTCTTCACACCTCTTATGACAATTGTATTTCTCCTGTTTATATGTTAAGTTGCTTATTGTCTGTCTCTCCCCTCTAAAGATGTCAGCTCAATGAGAACAGGGGACCTGCCCAACTTGGACAAAATAGGCCTTATCAATATTTTTAAATGAACGATCAAGTTAATGAATTCATGTACACATGAAAGAATGAGTGAACACGAAGTGGAAAAAGGAGTGACCTCTTTCCTTGTGGCCCTAGAGAAGAGAATTAGGATTGATGGCCAAAGTAGCCAGGAGATAACATGTGGCCCCTAATAACCAGGGGGGTGCCTTACAAGGTAATGAGTCCTGTGTTCCTAGAGGTATGTTAGCATCACCAAGAAGGTTTTAACCCCAGAGAATGAAAGTCAGACCCCATGACTGCTTAAGATTCTCAGATACAATATGTGAGAAATAAACACTCTCCATGTGTAATGTATCACTGCAAACCCGGCATGTGTCACAGTTCAAATTCTGCCACTGGTTGATGCACAGAATGCACAGTGTCCTTCCAGACAGCCTGGGATACAAGGGATTTGCATGGAAAGCAGAAAAGTTAGTGACTCCAGCACTTAGTTCCTCCCTCCATACCCAGCACCCAAGGTTCTCTATCCAGTCAGGGAACAGCCACATCCTGCATGTCACCCCAACACCCAAGGATGGGGTCAGTAGCTTCTGGGCCTGACAGCAGACCAAGCATCCCTGTAGAGGCTGAGATCCTGAGATGACTGGGACACAATCCCTGCTTTCATGAAACTCACAGTCCTAGAGGAGCTGGGTGCAAAGCTAAAAGATAAGGATTTGCTAAAAGAACAAAAGAAAAAGTGAGTGAGTGAAATAACAGAGGCATGTATGAAACACTAAGGTGGCCCTCTGTCTGGGGAGGGTGTGGACGAGTGTGTGCTGGCTGGGTCATGGAAGAAAAGTAGGGGTTTGTCAGGTGGACAGGGTTTTAAAGGTTTCCAGGTAGAGGGAATGGCACCTGCAACTGCATGAACGAACCCCTGAAGTGGGGGGTGTAATAGACTGTGCTGGTTTTGTTTTAGCTTCTCAGTAGCCTTCTTTTTGGGGGGAAACAGACTCCGTGATAAAGTCCTCTCCAAACAGAGAACCACATTTCCCTGGGCATTAACTGGTCTAAGGATTGTGTTGCTGATGTAAAATGGGCCCGTCGCAATCCTCTTCTGAGGGGCCAGCTAAGCTGGAGTGACGTCATGTGGGGCTGATGAACACCGTTTTCCTGCTCCATGGAGGGATCCCACCTGTACCAGAAGTGCCACTAGGAACAACACAAGGAGGGAGACAAAAGCCTGCCTGCATCACTTAGCCCCTGGATCCTGACACCAGAGCCATCTTTATCTTCTGAGTTATGTGAGCTATTGTCTCTTTTGCCTACACTAGTTTGAATTGGTGCTGGCGCTTCCCATCACTATTGCTCTGACTGATACTGGGAAGAAGTGGCAAAGTTTGCAATTGGTTGCACGGCCGGAGTATGAGGTCTGATAAGGTGGTGGCAAGACATGAGGCTATAGGTAGAAATTCCCAACAACTCTCATGACCCCCTCCTGCTCTTCTGTCTCCACAGACCCACTGGTCCCACACCCTGTGTCTGTCATGCCTGAGCAAGAAGACCTCCTTCAGTCCCAAACAAGTTGGCACATCCTGGCTGGAGGCTGTACTTGGGTTTTCCTGTTATTTAGACTTAATATGAGCTATATTATTTGGGTTTCTGATCCCAGGTCTTTCTCAAAAGTGGCAGTCGACACTGGAGAGGAAATCAAAGACAACATATAATTAAATGGTAGAGTTGGGACAGGTGACGCATTGCTCGGAGATTATTAGGTGATCCAGGCAGCGTCAAGAGGTAGGGGGCCAAAGGCTGAGTGACTTTTAACCACTGGAGAAGTGTAATAATTCCCTCAATATGCAGAAGCCTGTGGTGGCAAGAAAACATTTTTGGCTGGGCTTTGCCTGGGACCTAAGCTAATAAGCAGAAGCCTCATTATTCTCAGCCACTTGACTACTATTTTGTAACAGTCCCCTGTTCCCGGGAGAGCCAGGCTGACTAAGGGTGACAATGTTGCTAATTTTGGTCACATGTTTACCCATCACACTCAGACCTAACCCCAGCCACACCTGGGAAGGCTCTGGACTTCCTGACATATGAGTCCACCAGCAGAGACTTCAGGTGTCCTTGTAACTTCTCCACATTTCTCACAATCCTTCCCCATTCCCCTCCCCCTCTGAAAAATTCAACCTCAGGTACCAAATCTGTGGGAAGGAGACCAAGAGAACTGAGGAAGCCCGCAAAAACAGGTGTCCTGAGGAAAAGGGGAGGGGGAATGGCCACACTCCTGAAAGCTTAGGGACCATAACCTCCAGCAAGGACAGAACAGAGGAGATGTGCACACTTGGCAGACGGAGGGCTTTGAGTGGGCGATGTGGAAGGACTTTGGGAATTAGCGATGCTTCCGACCAGTCTGAGGACTGCAACAAATTAGTCCAGGCCGAAAAGAAAGTAGGTGGCAGCCAAGCAGGAATCTGGCGAGAAGCAGACAACAGGATGCTGCAGTGAGGTCTGGGGGGCCCGCACAGCAGCTGCCAGCTGCACGGCGTGATGACGGTGGGGAAGGGGCCCGGCAGGGTTTATGAACAGCCAGGCTCTCTGATGAATCCTGGGGCTCTCTTTGTAAACTACTAGGAGGTTAATAAAACACAGACACGAGTTGCTGGAGGAAGTAGGCTTCCTTGTCTCCCTTCTCAGCCTCAGAATCTCTGTCTCTTTACCCTAGTCTCTTCCTTCCCTTTCATTTCAGAGAAGGAGTCCTTGCTGCTCCACCCTCCTCCTCCATCACCCTGGGGATCCCACATGTTATGGGTTGAACTGTGTCCCCCCCAAAAGATACATTGAAGTCCTGAGCCCCATTACACGTGTGTGTGTGTGTGTGTGTGTGTGTGTGTGTGTGTGTGTGTGTGTG